>NC_080382.1:110229116-110529116 GCF_014773155.1 Arachis stenosperma
TCTTCCTCATTTCTTCTTCTACTCTCTCTTTTTTTTTGCTCGAGGACGAGCAAACATTTTAAGTTTGGTGTAGTAAAAGCGTTGCTTTTTCGTTTTTCCATAACCATTATGCATCCAAGGCCGGAGAAACCTCTAGAAAGAGGAAGGGAAGGCAAAGGCTTCCACCTCCGAGTCATGGGAGATGGATAGATTCCTCTCAAGGGTGCATCAAGTCCACTTCTATGAAGTTGGCCTTGAAGAAGGTGATCCCCGGAGTCCCTTTCACTCAAAAAGGGTGAATATCCGGAGATCCGCCATGAGATCCGAAGAAGAGGTTGGGAAGTGCTTACCAACCCCATTCAACAAGTTGGAATCTGATGGTTCAAGAGTTCTATGCCAATGCATGGATCACCAAGAACCATGACCAAAGTGTGAACCCGAATCCAAAGAATTATCTCACTATGGTTCGGGGGAAATACTTGGATTTTAGTCCGGAGAGTGTGAGGGTGGCGTTCAACTTGCCTATGATGCAAGGAGATGAGCGCCCTTACACTAGAAGGGTCAACTTTGATCAAAGGTTGGACCAAGTCCTCACAACCATATGTGAAGAGGGCGCACAATGGAAGCAAGATTCAAGAGGAAAGCCGGTTCAATGAGAAGGCATGACCTCAGCCCGTGGCTAGAGGATGGTTAGAGTTCATACAACGCTCAATCATTCCCACTAGCAACCGGTCCGAAGTTACCATAGACCGGGCCATCATGATCCATAGCATCATGATTGGAGAAGAAATAGAAGTTCATGAGGTTATAGCCCAAGAACTCTACAAGGTGGCGGACAAGACCTCCACTTTGGCAAGGTTAGCCTTTCCTCATCTCATCTGTCACCTCTGTCATTCAGTTGGAGTTGACATAGAGGGAGATACCCCCATTGATGAGGACAAGCCCATCACCAAGAAAAGGATGGAGTACACAAGAGACCCCTCTCACCATGAGATCCCTGAGATTCCTCAAGGGATGCACTTTCCTCCACAAAATTATTGGGAGCAACTAAACACCTCCCTAGGAGAGTTGAGTTCCAACATGGGACAACTAAGGGTGGAGCATCAAGAACACTCCATTCTCCTCCATGAAATTAAAGAAGACCAAAGAATCATGAGGGAGGAGCAACAAAGACAAGGAAGAGACATTGAGGAGCTCAAGCACTCCATAGGATCTTCAAGAGCAAGAAAGAGCCGCCATCACTAAGGTGAACCCGTTCCTTGATTTCCTTGTTCTTTATTCTTCTGTTTTTCGATTTTTATGCTTTATGTTTATCCATGTTTGTGTCTTATGATCATTAGTATCTTAGTGTCTATGCCTTAAAGTTATGAATGTCCTATGAATCCATCACCTTTCTTGAATAAAAACGTGCTTAATTGATAAAGGAAAGAATTGCATGAATTCTGAATTTTATAATAGTTTTAATTATTTTGATGTGGTGGCAACACTTTTGTTCTCTGAATGTATGCTTGAACAGTGCATATGTCTTTTGAACTTGTGGTTCATGAATGTTGGCTCTTGAAAGAATGATGAAAAAGGAGACATGTTACTGAGGATCTGAAAAATCATTAAAAATGATTCTTGAAGCAAGAAAAAGCAGAAAAAAAAAAGAGAAAAAGCAAACGAAAAAAAAAACCGAAAAAAAAAAGAAAGAAATAAAGTTGTGATCCAAGGCAAATAAGAGTGTGCTTAAGAACCCTGGACACCTCTAATTGGGGACTTTAGCAAAGCTGAGTCACAATCTGAAAAGGTTCACCCAATTATGTGTCTGTGGCATGTATGTATCCGGTGGTAATACTGGAAGACAGAGTGCTTTGGGCCACAGCCAAGACTCAGTAAATAGCAATGTTCAAGAATCATCATACTTTACTAGGAGAATCATTAACACTATCTGGATTCTGAGTTTCTAAAGAAGCCAATCATTCTGAATTACAAGGGATAGAGTGAGATGCCAAAACTATTCAGAGGCAAAAAGATAAAAGCCCCGCTCATCTAATTAATACTGATCTTCATAGATGTTTTTGGAGTTCATTGCATATTCTCTTCTTTTATCTTATTTGATCTTCAGTTGCTTGGGACAAGCAACAATTTAAGTTTGGTGTTGTGATGAGCGGATAATTTGTATGCTTTTTGGCATTGTTTTTTAGTATGTTTTTGGTATCTTTTAGTTTTTTAGTATATTTTTATTAGTTTTTAGTTAAAATTCACTTTTCTGGACTTTACTATGAGTTTGTGTGTTTTTCTGTGATTTCAGGTATTTTCTGGCTGAAATTGAGGGACCTGAGCAAAAATCTGATCCAGAGACTCAAAAGGACTGCAGATGCTGTTGGATTCTGACCTCCCTGCACTCGAAGTGGATTTTCTGGAGCTACAGAAGCCCAATTGGCGCGCTATCAACGGCGTTGGAAAGTAGACATCCTGGGCTTTCCAGCAATATATAATAGTCCATACTTTGCCCAAGATTTGATGGCCCAAACCGGCGTTCAAAGTCACCTCAGAATTCCAGCGTTAAACGCCGGAACTGGCACCTAATTGGGAGTTAAACGCCCAAACTGGCACTAAAGCTGGCGTTTAACTCCAAGGAGAGTCTCTACACGAAAAAGCTTCATTGCTCAGCCCAAGCACACACCAAGTGGGCCCGGAAGTGGATTTTTATGTCATTTACTCATCTATGTACTAGTTTTCTATAAGTAGGACCTTTTACTATTGTATAAGAGAGACTTTGGTAGCTATCTTCGTTTTATGCTATCTTAGACCTTTGGGAGGCTGGCCATTCGGCCATGCCTAGACCTTGTTCTTATGTATTTTCAACGGTGGAGTTTCTACACACCATAGATTAAGGTGTGGAGCTCTGCTGTACCTCGAGTATTAATGCAATTACTATTGTTCTTCCATTCAACTCCGCTTGTTCTTTATCCAAGATATCACTTGTTCTTCAACATGATGAAGGTGATGATTGAAGCCCATCACCATTCTCACTCATGAACAAGGTGACTGACAACCACTCTTGTTCTACAAGCATATGAGGCTTAGTGAATATCTCTTGGATTCTTTAATCGGAATCTTCGTGGTATAGGCAGGACCTGATGGCGGCATTCAAGAGAATCCGGAAGGTCTAAACCTTGTCTGTGGTATTCTGAGTAGGATTCAATGACTGAATGACTGTGACGTGCTTCAAACTCCTAGCAGGCTAGGGCGTTAGTGACAGACACAAAAGTATCAATGGATATTATTCCGGCCTGACCGAGAACCGACAGCTGAATTCCGCTATGCCGTGACAGGACATATGCAATCGCTTTCACTGAGAGGATGGGAGGTAGCTGCTGACAACAGTGAAACCCTACACGAGCTTGCCATGGAAAGGAGTAAGAAGGATTGGATGAAGACAGTAGGAAAGCAGAGAGACGGAAGGGAAGGCATCTTCATACACTTGTCTGAAGCTCTTACACCAATGATATACATAAGTATCTCTATCTTTATCTTTATGTTATTTTCGTTCATCATCATATACATTTGAGTTTGCCTGACTAAGATTTACAAGATGACCATAGCTTGCTTCAAGGCTAACAATCTCCGTGGGATCGACCCTTACTCACGTAAGGTATTACTTGGACGACCCAGTGCACTTGCTGGTTAGTTGTGCGAAGTTGTGTAATGCCATGGA
Organism: Arachis stenosperma; assembly: GCF_014773155.1. Lineage (NCBI taxonomy): Eukaryota > Viridiplantae > Streptophyta > Magnoliopsida > Fabales > Fabaceae > Arachis > Arachis stenosperma. The sequence goes on from NC_080382.1 coordinate 110,232,799, forward strand.
AGTGAACCACCAAGTTTTTGGAGTTCATGACCAGGGATTATGAGAGTTGTGAAAAGTATTGTTCACAATTTCGCGCTACCAAGACCCTGAAAGCTAAGCTGGTCACAGCACCAGTCATCTCTGCACCAGATTGGACATTGCCATTTGAATTAATGTGTGATGCCAGTGATCATGCCATTGGTGCAGTGTTGGGACAGAGGCATAACAAACTTCTGCATGTCATTTATTATGCTAGCCGTGTTCTAAATGATGCACAGAAGAATTACACAACCACAGAAAAAGAACTACTTGCAGTGGTCTATGCCATTGACAAGTTTAGATCTTATCTAGTAGGATCCAAAGTGATTGTGTACACTGACCATGCTGCTCTTAAATACTTACTCACAAAGCAGGATTCAAAACCAAGGCTAATAAGATGGGTGTTGCTTCTGCAAGAGTTTGATATAGAAATAAGAGACAGAAAAGGGACAGAGAACCAAGTAGCTGATCATCTGTCCCGAATAGAACCAGTAGCTGGGGCGTCCCTCCCTTCTACTGAGATCTCTGAGACTTTCCCAGATGAGCAACTCTTTGCCATTCAGGAAGCTCCTTGGTTTGCAGATATTGCAAATTATAAAGCTGTGAGGTTCATACCCCAGGAGTACAGCAAAGTGCAAAGAAAGAAATTGATTTCAGATGCCAAGTACTACCTCTGGGATGAACCATATCTCTTTAAGAGATGTGCAGATGGAGTAATCCGCAGATGTGTACCCAGAGAAGAAGCACAAAGGATCCTATGGCATTGCCATGGATCACAGTATGGAGGACATTTTGGAAGTGAGCAAACAGCCAATAAAGTCCTCCAATGTGGCTTCTACTGGCCTACTCTCTATAAAGATTCCCGAGAGTTTGTGCGAAACTGTGACAATTGCCAAAGAGCTGGTAACTTGCCTCACGGATATGCCATGCCTCAACAAGGGATATTAGAGATAGAATTGTTTGATGTATGGGGGATTGACTTCATGGGTCCATTCCCACCATCATACTCAAACACTTACATTTTGGTGGCAGTGGACTACGTATCTAAGTGGGTAGAAGCAATTGCTACACCCACTAATGATACCAAAACTGTGCTAAAATTCCTCCAGAAACACATCTTCAGCAGGTTTGGTGTTCCTAGAGTACTAATCAGTGATGGGGGCACTCATTTCTGCAATAAACAGCTATACTCTGCTATGGTTAGATATGGAATCAGCCATAAAGTGGCAACTCCGTATCATCCACAGACAAATGGGCAAGCTGAAGTCTCTAACAGAGAGCTAAAAAGAATCCTAGAACGGACTGTGATAGCCCGGAGAAAGGATTGGGCAAAGAGCTTGGATGATGCTCTGTGGGCATACAGAACAGCATTCAAGACTCCTATAGGAACCTCTCCATACCAATTGGTGTATGGGAAGGCCTGTCATCTGCCCGTGGAACTGGAACATAAAGCCTATTGGGCAACCAGGTTCCTAAACATGGATGCACAGTTAGCTGGTTAAAAGAGATTACTCCAGCTAAATGAGCTAGAGGAGTTCAGACTCAACGCCTTTGAAAATGCAAAAATTTATAAGGAAAAGGCAAAGAAATGGCATGACAAGAAGTTGTCAACCAGAGTCTTTGAGCCAGGACAAAAAGTTCTGCTCTTCAACTCTAGGCTCAAATTGTTTCCAGGAAAACTCAAATCCCGGTGGAGGGGTCCGTATGTGATTACAGGAGTTTCACCATATGGATATGTTGAGCTTCAGAATATTGATTCTGACAAAAAGTTCATTGTTAATGGACAGAGAATCAAGCATTATCTTGAAGGCAATTTTGAGCAGGAATGCTCAAAACTGAGACTTGAATGATTCTCAGTGAAAGTCCAGCTAAAGACAGTAAAGAAGTGCTTGCTGGGAGGCAACCCAGTCATTAGGAGGTTACATGATTTGTTTTTATAGAGGCAAGTATCAAAAATGAAGGAATTCACAGAGTTACAGAAGGATTCAGCTCAAAAAGCAGAGAAAATGAGCTTACTGGCAAAAAAACGCCAGTAAGGGGCATTTTGGGCGTTAAACGCCAGAATGGGTATCATTCTGGGTGTTTAACGCCAGGAATGGTGCCATTTTGAGCGTTAAACGCCAGAATGGGCACCATTTAATGCCAGGTGTGCAGCATCCTGGGCGTTTTAGAAAAACGCCCAGTGATAAAGGAATTCTGGCGTTTAACGCCAGCCAGGGCACCTGGCTGGGCGTTAAACGCCCAAAAGGGGCATCAAATGGGCGTTAAACGCCAGAATGGGTGCCATTCTGGGCGTTTAACGCCAGAAAGGTGGGGGGACCACAATCTTGTTTTCAACCAAATTTTTTCAAACTTTCCTTTTCTTACCCATACTTTTCTACAAAATCACACTTCAACCACTCATCATTCACTTTCAAATCTTCAAAATCAAAACCATTCTTCAAATCTATTTCAAATCAATTCCAAATATTGTTCAAAAAAACCACCTTTCTCTCAAATTCTTTCCATATCTCCTCAAATCTCCTTTCAAATTTTTCTTTTCTTTTCGAAATCTTCCCCCCCCCCACCTTATAAATACACGTTTGTCCCCCTCATTCCACCACACCATTCGAATTTTCTCTTCCTCTCTCTCTCTCTTCTCTCCTTTCTTTTGCTTGAGGACAAGCAAACCTCTAAGTTTGGTGTGCTTTTCCGTGATCACTAAGCCAAGATTCATAAAGATCATGGCTCCTAAAGGAAAACAAACCAATTTAAGAGGAAAGAAAGAGAATAATCCAAAGAATCTTTGGAACCAAGAGAAGTTCTTAACCAAAGAACATGAAGACCATTATCACAAGATAATGGGTCTGAGGTCAGTGATCCCGGAAGTGAAGTTTGATCTGAAAGAAGATGAATATCCGGGGATCCAAGAGCAAATTCGAAACAGAGGATGGAAAGTTCTAACCAATCCTGAGATAAAGGTTGGAAGGAACATGGTTCAGGAATTTTACTCAAATCTGTGGCTAACAGATAAGCAGAGAATGACTGGAACTACTTACCATACCTACAGAACCATGGTCAGAGGGAAAGTTATGTACTTTCATCTGGACAAAATAAGAGAAATCTTCAAATTACCTCAACTGCAAGATGATCCTGAATCCTTTAATAGGAGGATGGTGAGAGCAGATAAGGGGTTGGATCAAGTTCTAGAGGACATATGCCTCCCTGGAACAGAGTGGATAACCAATTCTAAGGGTGTCCCAAACCAACTCAAGAGGGGAGACCTCAAACCAATTGCAAGAGGTTGGTTAGACTTTATTGGGCGCTCCATACTGCCCACTAGCAACCGTTCTGAGGTCACCATCAAGAGAGCAGTGATGATTCATTGCATCATGCTTGGAAGAGAAGTGGAGGTTCATCATGTGATTGCTTGTGAGATCTACACAATTGCAAATAAGAATTCCACTGAAGCCAAATTGGCTTACCCAAGCTTGATCTCCTTGCTCTGTAAAGAGGCTGGGGTGAAGATGGGAGTAGATGAATTCATACCCATTGAACATCCAATCACCAAGAAGTCAATGGAAGGACAAATGCAAGACAACTCTATCAAAAGGAGGGCGCAGGAGTTCCTCCCTGAATTCCCTGAAATTGGCTACTGGGCCAGCCTAGAAGCATCTATCACCAAGTTGCAAGAAACTATGGAGCAACTGAAGGAAGAACAGCAAAATCAGAACTGCATGCTCTGCAAATTGTTGAAAGAACAAGAGAAGCAAGGGCGTGAACTCCAAGAGATGAAACGCCAAAAGCTCTCCTCTCAAGCTGAGGGAGCATCCACTTCTCAAAATCAAGGTTGTTGAGTCCTAACTCTGTGGAAACCTCTATCATTAGGAGCCTATTTTTGCGTTTTTCTTTTGTTTTCTATTCCTATTTTTATTTTTTTAGTCTCATCTTATATCTATATTTGAGTCTTGTTCTTAATTCATAATTAATAAAATTTATGCCTTAAAGTTATGAATGTCCTATGAATCCATCACCTCTCTTAAATGAAAAATGCTTTAATCACAAAAGAACAAGAAGTACAGGATTTCAAAATTTATCCTTGAAACTAGTTGAATTAGTTTGATGTGGTGACAATACTTTTTGTTTTCTGAATGAATGCTTGAACAGTGCATATGTCTTTTGAATTTGTTGTTTTAAGAATGTTAAAATTGTTGGCTCTTGAAAGAATGGTGGAAAAGGAGAACTGTTATTGAGGATCTGAAAAATCATAAAAATGATTCTTGAAGCAAGAAAAAGCAGTGAATACAAAAAAAAAATTTTGAAAAAAAAAAGAGAGAAAAAGAAAAAGAAAGAAAAAGAAGGAAATAAAGTTGTGATCCAAGGCAAAAGAGTGTGCTTAAGAACCCTGGACACCTCTAATTGGGGACTCTAGCAAAGCTGAGTCACAATCTAAAAAGGTTCACCCAATTATGTGTCTGTGGCATGTATGTATCCGGTGGTAATACTGGAAGACAGAGTGCTTTGGGCCACAGCCAAGACTCATACACTAGCTAGGTTCAAGAATCATCATACTTAACTAGGAGAATCAATAACACTATCTGAGTTCTGAGTTCTTATAGATGCCAATCATTCTGAACCTCAAAGGATAGAGTGAGATGCCAAAACTGTTCAGAGGCAAAAAGCCACTAGTCCCGCTCATCTGATTGGAGCTAAGTTTTCTTGATATTTTGGAGTCTATAGTATATTCTCTTCTTTTTATCCTATTTTGATTTTCAGTTGCTTGGGGACAAGCAACAATTTAAGTTTGGTGTTGTGATGAGCGGATAATTTGTACCCTTTTTGGCATTGTTTTTAGTATGTTTTTAGTATGATCTAGTTAGTTTTTAATATATTTTTATTAGTTTTTAGTTAAAATTCACTTTTCTGGACTTTACTATGAGTTTGTGTGTTTTTCTGTGATTTGAGGTATTTTCTGGCTGAAATTGAGGGTCCTGAGCAAAAATTTGATGCAGAGACTGAAAAGGACTGCAGATGCTGCTGGATTCTGACCTCCCTGCACTCGAAGTGGATTTTCTGGAGCTACAGAAGCGCAATTGGCGCGCTCTCAACGGCATTGGACATTAGACATCTTGGGCTTTCCAGCAATATATGATAGTCCATACTTTGCCCAAGATTTGATGGCCCAAACGGGCGTGGCAAATCAGCCTCAGAAATTCCAGCGTTTAACGCTGGAACTGGCATAAAACTTGGAGTTAAACGCCCAAATTGGCATAAAAGCTGGCGTTTAACTCCAGAAAAGGTCTCTACACGAAAATGCTTCATTGCTCAGCCCAAGCACACACCAAGTGGGCCCGGAAGTGGATTTTTCTGTCATTTACTCATTTCTGTAAACCTTAGGTTACTAGTTCACTATTAATAGGATCTTTTGACATTGTACCTGTACCTCATGACACTTTACACGTTTCTTTGTGTACCTTCCACAGTATGAGTCTCTAAACCCCATGGTTGGGGGTGAGGAGCTCTGCTGTGTCTTGATGGATTAATGCAATTACTACTGTTTCTTATTCAATCATGCTTGCTTCCATTCTAAGATATCACTTGTTCTTAACCCGGATGAATGTGATGATCCGTGATACTCATCATATTCTCAACTATGAATGTGTGCCTGACAACCACCTCTGTTCTACCTTAGATTGAGTAGATATCTCTTGGATTCCTTAACCAGAATCTTCGTGGTATAAGCTAGAACTGATGGCGGCATTCAAGAGAATCCGGAAGGTCTAAACCTTGTCTGTGGTATTCTGAGTAGGATTCAATGATTGAATGACTGTGACGTGCTTCAAACTCCTAGCAGGCGGGGCGTTAGTGACAGACGCAAAAGAATCACTGGATTCTATTCCGGCCTGACCGAGAACCGACAGCTGATTAGCCATATGCTGTGACAGAGCATAGGAACATTTTCACTGAGAGGATGGGAGGTAGCCACTGACAACGGTGAAACCCTACATACAGCTTGCCATGGAAGGAGCCTTGCGTGTTTGATGAAGAAGACAGTAGGAAAGCAGAGATTCAGAAGATGGAGCATCTCCAAAACCCCAACCTATTCTCCATTACTGCAATACAAGTAACCATTTCATGTTCGTTGCTTTTTACAATCAATCCTGATAATTTCTGATATCCTGACTAAGATTTACAAGATAACCATAGCTTGCTTCAAGCCGACAATCTCCGTGGGATCGACCCTTGCTCACGCAAGGTATTACTTGGACGACCCAGTGCACTTGCTGGTTAGTTGTGCGGGATTGCAAAAGTGTGATTGCAATTTCGTGCACCAGACGTGCATGAGCTTGTCATGCCTCTGTTTCAACACTGCACCAATGGCATGATCACTGGCATCACACATCAATTCAAATGGTAATGTCCAGTCTGGTGCAGAGATGACTGGTGCTGTGACCAGCTTAGCTTTCAGGGTCTCAAATGCCTGCAGACACTCCTTATCAAAGATAAATGGCATTTCAGCAGCTAGCAGGTTGCTCAGAGATTTGGCGATTTTTGAAAAATCCTTTATAAACCTCCTATAGAATCCTGCATGCCCCAGAAAGCTTTTGATTGCCTTAACATTGGCTGGTGGTGGTAATTTTTAATTACCTCTACCTTAGCTTGATCCACCTCTATTCCCTTGTTCGAAATTTTGTGTCCAAGGACAATTCCTTCAGTCACCATAAAGTGACACTTCTCCCAGTTTAAAACTAGGTTAGTCTCTTGACATCTCTTTAGAACAAGTGCTAGATGGTTAAGGCAGGAGCTGAATGAGTCTCCAAATACTGAAAAGTCATCCATGAAGACTTCCAGAAATTTTTCCACCATATCAGAGAAAATTGAGAGCATGCACCTCTGAAAGGTTGCAGGTGCATTGCACAAGCCAAATGGCATCCTTTTGTATGCAAATACTCCAGATGGACATGTGAATGCCGTTTTCTCTTGATCCTGGGGATCTACTGCAATTTGGTTATAACATGAATATCCATCTAGGAAGTAGTAGTATTCATGACCTGCTAGTCTTTCTAGCATCTGGTCTATGAATGGTAAAGGAAAATGATCCTTTCTGGTGGCTGTATTGAGCCTTCTATAATCAATACACATACGCCACCCTATAACTGTTCTTGTAGGAACCAGTTCATTTTTTTCATTATGAACCACTGTCATGCCACCTTTCTTAGGGACGACTTGGACAGGGCTTACCCAGGGGCTATCAGAAATAGGATAAATAATCCCAGCCTCTAGTAACTTAGTGACCTCTTTCTGCACCACCCCCTTCATGGCTGGATTCAGCCGCCTTTGTGGTTGAACCACTGGTTTGGCGTCACCCTCCAGTAAGATCTTGTGCATGCATCTGGCTGGGCTAATGCCCTTGAGATCACTGATGGACCACCCAAGAGCTGTCTTGTGTGTCCTTAGCACTTAAATTAGTGCTTCCTCTTCCTGTGGCTCTAAGGTAGAGCTTATGATTACAGGAAAGGTATCACCTTCTCCCAGAAATGCATATTTCAGGGATGGTGGTAATGGTTTGAGCTCGGGTTTGGGAGGTTTCTCCTCTTCCTGAGGGATTTTCAGAGGTTCTATTATTCTCTCTGATTCCTCCAAATCAGGCAGATCATCTTTAAAGATGTCCTCTAACTCTGATTCGAGACTCTCAGCCATATTGACCTCTCTTACCAGAGAGTCAATGATATCAACACTCATGCAGTCATTTGGGGTGTCTGGATGTTGCATATCTTTGACAACATTTAACTTGAACTCATCCTCTTTGACTCTCAGGATTACTTCCCCTTTTTGGACGTCAATGAGGGTTCGGCCAGTTGCTAGGAAAGGTCTTCCTAGAATGAGAGTTGCACTCTTGTGCTCCTCCATTTCCAGCACCACAAAGTTAGTAGGAAAGGCAAATGGCCCAACCTTGACAATCATGTCTTCAATCACGCCTGATGGGTATTTAATGGAGCCATCAGCAAGTTGAAGACATGTTCGGGTTGGTTTGACTTCTTCAGTCAAACCAAGCTTTGTGATAATAGATGCAGGTATTAGGTTGATACTTGCCCCAAGATCACATAGAGCTTGCTTGGTACAAGTACCCTCTAATGTACATGGTATCATAAAGCTTCCGGGGTCTTTAAGCTTCTCAGGTAAGCTTTTCAGAATGACTGCACTGCATTCTTCAGTGAGGTAAACGTTTTCAGTTTCTCTCCAATCCTTCTTATGACTTAAGATCTCTTTCATGAACTTAGCATAAGAGGGTATTTGCTCAAGTGCTTCTGCAAATGGAATCTTTATTTCAAGAGTCCTGAGATAGTCTGCAAAGTGGGCAAATTGCTTATCCTGTTCCGCTTGGCGGAGTTTTTGAGGATAAGGCATTTTGGCTTTGTATTCATCAACCTTGGTTGCTGCAGGTTTATTACCTGTAGAAGTGAGTTGGGAAGCCTTTTTAGAAGGGTTGTTATCAGCACTTGCATGTGTCTGATCTTCCACTGGTATTTGAATGCCAGGGGTGGAAGCTGGAGTGGCGTTAGGCGCCAGCTCCTTGCCTGTTTCTGGCGTCTGAACGCCAGAACTGTGCTCCCTTTGGGTGTTCAACGCCAAGTCCTTGCTTGTTGCTGGCGTTGAACGCCAGGAATGAACATGGTTTGGGCGTTCAGCGCCAGCATTATTCCTCTCTGGGCTCTGATTGTCCTCAGAGGGATTTTGAGTAGCCATTTGTTCATTTCTTGGCTTCCTGCTGCTTTGAAGTGAGGTATTTAATGTTTTCTCACTTTTTAATTGAACTGCTTGGCATTCTTCTGTTATTTGTTTTGACAGTTGCTTTTCTGTTTGCTTTAATTGTACTTCCATATTTCTGTTAGCCATTCTTGTTTCTTGTAGTATTTCCTTGAATTCGGCTAGCTGCTGAGTTAGAAAATCCAGCTGCTGATTGAATTCATTAGCCTGATCTACAGGACTGAGTTTAGCAGCTACCGTTTTAGCTTCTTCCTTCATGGAAGATTCACTGCTTAGGTACAGATGCTGATTTCTGGCATCTGTATCAATAAGCTCTTGGGCTTCTTCAATTATTTTTCTCATATGTATAGATCCTCCAGCTGAGTGATCTAGAGAAATCTGAGCTTTTTCTGTAAGTCCATAGTAGAAGATGTCTAATTGCACCCACTCTGAAAATATTTCAGAGGGGCATTTTCTCAACATCTCTCTGTATCTCTCCCAAGCATCATAAAGAGATTCATTATCTCCTTGTTTGAAGCCTTGGATGCTCAGCCTTAGCTGTGTCATCCGTTTTGGAGAAAAATAGTGATTTAGGAATTTTTCTGACAGCTGTTTCCATGTCCTTATGCTGTTCTTAGGTTGGTTATTTAACCACCTCTTAGCTTGATCTTTTACAGCAAATGGAAACAGTAATAATCTGTAGACATCCTGATCTACTTCCTTATCATGTACTGTGTCAGTAATTTGTAAAAATTGTGCCAGAAACTCTGTAGGTTCTTCATGTGGAAGACCGGAATACTAGCAGCTTTGCTGCACCATGATAATGAGCTGAGGATTCAACTCAAAGCTACTAACTCCAATGGAGGGTATACAGATACTACTCCCATATGAAGCAGTAGTGGGGTTAGCATATGACCCCAGAGTCCTCCTGGACGGTTCATTTCCACTTAATTCCATGATAGAACAAGGGAGATGATATGTATGTTGATATTATTTATTTTATAAAAATTTATTTTATAAAATAAAATAAAATAAATAAAAACGAAATAAAAAAATTGAAAATATTTTGTGAAGATTTTCGAAAAATTTGAGGAAAAGGAGAAAGTGGTTAGGATAAAATTTTTGAAAAAGATGATAAAATATATATTAAAAAGATAAGAATTGAAAAATTTTGAAATTAAAATCTGAATTTTTATATAAAAATTTTGAAAATGTAGTTTAAAATTAGTTAGAAAAGATATTTTTTTTTGAATTTTGAATTTTAAGATAAAAGAGAAAAACACACAAAAGACACAAGACTTAAAATTTTTAGATCTAATGCTCCTTATTTTCGAAAATTTTGGAGGGAAAACACCAAGGAACACCAAACTTAAAAATTTTAAGATCAAAACACAAGAAAGACTCAAGAACACCTTGAAGATTCACAAGAACACCAAGAACAAAAGAAAGAACACCAAACTTAAAATTTTTAGAAAACCAAGATAAATTTTCGAAAATTAAAGAAAGATCAACAAGAACACACCAAACTTAAAGTTTGGCACAAGATTAAATCAAGAAAAATTATTTTTGAAGAAAAAGTTTTAGAAAGAAAATACCCAATTGCCAAGAACATAAGCCAACGCTCTAACCAACTGAGCTAAAAATGTAACGTATTTTAAAGATGTATTATTTTTATAGATAAGAATAAATTTTTTGAAAACTAATATTTTGAAAAAGCACAAGAAAAACAAGAAAAGACACAGAATAAGACAAACCAAAGATTAAACAAGAAAAATTGACAAGAACAATTTGAAGATCAAGGAAGAACAAGAACATGCAATTCGAAAAATTAAGAGACAAGGAAAAACATGCAATTGACACCAAACTTAGAACAAGACACCAAACTCACGAAAATTAGAAATTGATAAAGAAAAATAATATTTTTGAAAATTTTTTGAAAAGGGAATAAAGGACTCAGAATTTAATGACCCTATAACAACAAAAATAAATTATTCCTAATCTAAGCAACAAAATAAACCTTTAGTTGTTCAAACTCGAACAATCCCCGGCAATGGCGGCAAAAACTTGGTGCACGAAATTGCAATCACACTTTTACAATCCGCACAACTAACCAGCAAGTGCACTGGGTCGTCCAAGTAATACCTTACGTGAATAAGGGTCAATCCCACGGAGATTATTGGTTTGAAGCAAGATAAGCCTCTCACGTGCTTGGGCTGTTTCTGGAGTTGAACGCCATGTTGTAACGTATTTTGGGCGTTGAACTCCAACTTGTAACTTGTTTCTGACGCTGGACGCCAGACTGGAACATGGAACTGGCGTTGAACGCCAGTTTACGTCGTCTATCTTTGCGCAAAGTATGAACTATTATATATTGCTGGAAAGCCCTAGATGTCTACTTTCCAACCCAATTAAGAGCGCGTCAATTGGACTTCTGTAGCTCCAAACAATCCATTCCGAGTGCAGGGAGGTCAGGATCCAACAGCATCAGCAGTCCTTTTTCAGCCTAACTCAGATTTTTGCTCAGCTCCCTCAATTTCAGTCAGAAAATACCTGAAATCACAGAAAAATACACAAACTCATAGTAAAGTCCAGAAATATGATTTTTGCCTAAAAAATAATAATATTTTACTAAAAACTAATTAAAACATACTAAAATCTACATGAAATTACCCCCAAAAAGTGTATAAAATATCCGCTCATCAACTAGGCGTCTAGATTTCTGAAGCGAAGTGGTTTCTGGGTTTTATTTGATATATAGTTTATGTTTATATATGTACTTAACTCTCCGAATAGCTACTTTATTTTGTACCTCTTAGAGGTTTATGGAGACTTAGGTTTATCTTGTACTTTGGGCATTTTGGGATATGTATGTATGTATGTAAATATTCTCCGTCTAGCCTTGACTTCGTGGGCTGAGTCAGGAGCTAGTTATTCTGTATCCTTGACTCCATGATGCTTAGTTTTCTTCGCACGCAAGTAATCTCGTTTCTTGAGTGTTGCGCTTTTATTTTCTGCGATTTTGTTTCACCTGTTCTTCAAGGCTCCTAGTTATTATATTCTTTCTCTGTGTGTATATATATATATATATATATATATATATATATATATATATTAATTTAGAGGTTGTAATACCACACGATCTCTATTTCACGGCTTAAGCGTAAAGCTCTGTGTGGTAGGGTATTACACCAGCAATTTAGGTAACAAGGCAATCATGTGTTGCAAAAGTCAAATTTATACTAGAATTGCATCCTTTGCACCATTGTGAATTTATATCTTTTCTTGTTAGCTTTTCCCCCCTTTTCTATTTTTGTTATTGTTATCATGAAATAAAAGACAGCACTGTTTGTTTGGAAACACTAAATGCATTTGCATCTTAAAGGAGTTTAAAATCGAGGTTTAATCAAATAGTATTTACTTTTTGCATATTGAAGATTGATTGCTAAACTGCTATATAATGAAGTTGCGTAACATCACAAATATTGGCAGAGAATGTATGAGTTGAGATTGCAAATAAATTTGTTTAAATGAAATTAAGTCTTTTACTCTTCTTATTAATTATGTTTTATTTCCTATATATTGACATGTGTATGAAAATGCTTACTTACTCCATTTTAATTATAAATACTACTTATCTTAGTGCTTTAGTCTTGTCAAAAACCAATAGATAAAACTGAATTTTATTGACTTTACTTTCTTTTTCTCTAACTCCAACCATTTACTATAGCAAGTTTCGAACTTTTGATGCAAATAAGTATTTTTAGTTCATCTCTTGACATGTTGCTTCCTTATTTTGCTTCATTGCCAGGGATTCTTATATAGTCTTCTTATTATTATTAAATCTCAAAAATACATAATAATGCAAAGTTTCACAGCTTCACTAGGAACATCATCCTCCGGTGGTATTGCTTCATTGGATGAAGCCTCTGAGAGGATCAAATCAGGCTTCATTCACTTCAAGAAAGAGAAATGAGTTAGTAACTTAAAAAACTTACCCCTCTTTCTTTATTCAAATTCTTTCCTTTCATTTCCTATACCTTAAAGTTTCTCATTTTCTCAATTGTTCTGCAGCGAAAACCTTGCTTTGTATTGTAAATTGCCAAAGGACAATCCCGCAAGATACTTTTCTTTTTTTTCTAATAATTTCATTTTTTTCTTTTAATTAATTTTTTTCCTATTTTTGATTTTTTGCTAATGTCTGATTTTGATTTTTGAATTTTATTATTTTTTAAAGACAAGCTGAAGTGGATGCTAAGAGGATTGGTGTTGGTGTTAGCAACAAGGCAGAGAGCATCTTTGATGCTTTGCCCAAAACGTAAGTTGCATTAGATGTTATTGAATTTTGGTTAGCTCTTTCTAGATCACATTGTAGCTTGGATTTTAAACCATTTTTGCATTTCATACTGTTAGGTCTAATGTGGCTCTTCTTCTGCAATTGTTTCATTATAATTGCTTGCTTTCAGAAAGAAGGTTGCTCGAAGACTTCTTTTTGACAACAGAGCCAACGATGATAATGAGAGAAGTATTTTGACAAAATTGAAGCAACAATGTCGTGGACAGTTTAAGCACAGATGGAAGGAATGGTAGGTTCTTTACCTATACCATGTTCATTTCTTTTTGGCAAGTCAACTAAAAATTGTGTTGCTTTTTGCTCCCACCAGGTTACAGATTTGACACTAGCAAAGGAGAATCAAACTAGCTTTAAGGAGTATTTAAGCAATAATCCTAATGCAGACCTGGAATAGACTTGATAGTTACAGTTCTGACTACTGGCTTCTTGCCCAGTTACAAATCTTTTGATCTCAATCTTCCAATGAAAATGGTAATATTGGAATTAAGTAATTTTGGTCTACAAGTAACAGATGCCCTTTCTTAATATCAATTTGTTTCTTTTTTTTTTATTTCCAAACTATGCTTGGAATTGGAATAAATTTTCACAAACACGGTATACTCATATATATATATATATATATATATATATATATATATATATATATATATATATATATATATATATATATATATATATATATATATATATATAAGAGTGGTTTTCCTTTGGTTTTAAGTTTGACTTCTCTTTGGAAAGGGTAAGTGATGAGCGGATATTTTATACGCTTTTTGAGGGTAATTTCATGTAGATTTTAGTATGTTTTAATTAGTTTTTAGTAGAATATTATTAGTTTTTAGGCAAAAATCATATTTCTGGACTTTACTATGAGTTTGTGTGTTTTTCTGTGATTTCAGGTATTTTCTGGCTGAAATTGAGGGAGCTGAGCAAAAATCTGAGTAGGGCTGAAAAAGGACTACTGATGTTGTTGGATTCTGACCTCCCTGCACTCGAAATGGATTTTCTGGAGCTACAGAAGTCCAATTGGCGCGCTCTTAATGGCGTTGGAAAGTAGACATCCAAGGCTTTCCAGCAATATATAATAGTCCATACTTTGCACGAAGATAGACGACGTAAACTGGCGTTCAACGCCAGTATCATGCTGCTGTCTGGCGTCCAGCGCCAGAAACAGGTTACAACCTGGTGTTGAACGCCCAAAACAGCCCCAGGCACGTGAGAAGCTTAAGTCTCAGCCCCAGCACACACCAAGTGGGCCCCAGAAGTGGATTTCTGCACTATCTATCATAGTTTACTCATTTTTTGTAAACCTAGGTTACTAGTTTACTATTTAAACAACTTTTAGAGATTTACTTTGCACCTCATGACATTTTTAGATCTGAAATTTGTACCTTTTGGCAGCATGAGTCTCTAAACTCCAATGTTGGGGGTGAGGAGCTCTGCAGCGTCTCAATGAATTAATGCAATTGTTTCTATTTCTCCATTCAAACGTGTGTGTTCCTATCTAAGATGTTCATTCGCGCTTAATTATGAAGAAGGTGATGATCCATGACACTCATCACCTTCCTCAATCCATGAACGTGTGCCTGACAACCACCTCCGTTCTACATTAGATTGAATGAGTATCTCTTAGATTCCTTCATCAGAATCTTCGTGGTATAAGCTAGATTGATGGCGGCATTCAAGAGAATCCGGAAAGTCTAAACCTTGTCTGTGGTATTCCGAGTAGGATTCAAGGATTGAATGACTGTGACAAGCTTCAAACTCGCGATTGCTGGGCGTGATGACAAACGCAAAAGGATCAATGGATCCTATTCCAACATGATCGAGAACCAACAGCTGATTAGCCGTGCTGTGACAGAGCATCTGGACCGTTTTCACTGAGAGGATGGGAGGTAGCCACTGACAATGGTGACACCCTACATACTGCTTGCCATGGAAGGAACTTTGCACTTTGGACTTGAGTTGAATATTACATTACAGGAATTCAGAAGACAAAGCATCTCCAAAACTCCAACATATTCTCCATTATTAAAGTAACAATTATTTATTTCACGCTCTTTTATTTTTCTAATAATTCCTACTGATAATTTCAATTGATATCCTGACTAAGAATAATAAAATAAACATAGCTTGCTTCAAACCAATAATCTCCGTGGGATCGACCCTTACTCACGTAAGGTATTACTTGGATGACCCAGTGCACTTGCTGGTTAGTTGAACGGAGTTGTGGAAAGAAAGTGCTGAGTTAATAAATGCACATACCAAAGAACCAATATTGTTGATCACAATTTCGTGCACCAAGTTTTTGGCGCCGTTGCCGGGGATTATTCGAGTTTGAACAACTAAAGGTTTATTTTGTTGCTTAGATTAGAAATAATTTATTTTTGTTGTTATAGAGTCATTAAATTCTGAGTCCTTTATTCCCTCTTCAAAATTTTTTTTTTCAAAAATATATTATTTTTCTTTATTAATTTCTAATTTTCGTGAGTTTAGTGTCTTGTTCTAAGTTTGGTGTCAATTGCTTGCTTTTCTTTGTCTCTTAATTTTTCGAATTGCATGTTCTTGTTCTTCCTTGATCTTCAAATTGTTCTTGTCAAATTCTCTTGTTTGATCTTGAGTTTTTCTTGTTTTGTGTCTTTTCTTGTTTTTCTCATGCTTTTTCAAAACATTAACTTTCAAAAATTATACTTTTATCCATAAAAATAATACATCTTTAAAATACGTTACATTTTTAGCTCAGTTGGTTATAGCGTTGGCTTATGTTCTTGGCAATTGGGTATCTTCTTTTTTAAATCTTTTCTTCAAAAATAATTTTTCTTGATTTAATCTTGTGCCAAACTTTAAGTTTGGTGTTTTCTTGTTGATCTTTCTTTAATTTTCGAAAATTTATTTTGGTTTTCTAAAAATTTTAAGTTTGGTGTTCTTTCTTTTGTTCTTGGTGTTCTTGTGAATCTTCAAGGTGTTCTTGAGTCTTTCTTGTGTTTTGATCTTAAAATTTTTAAGTTTGGTGTTCCTTGGTGTTTTCCCTCCAAAATTTTCGAAAATAAAGAGCATTAGATCTAAAAATTTTAAGTCTTGTGTCTTTTGTGTGTTTTTCTCTTTCATCATAAAATTCAAAATTCAAAAAAAAAAAATATTTTCTAACTAATTTTAAACTACATTTTCGAAAATTTCATATAAAAAATTCAGATTTCAATTTCAAAATTTTTCAATTCTTATCTTTTTAATATATATTTTATAATCTTTTTCAAAAATTTTATCCTAACCACTTTCTCGTTTTCCTCAAATTTTTCGAAAATCTTCAAAAAAAAATATTTTCATTTTTTATTTTATTTCGTTTTTATTTGCTTTATTTTTATTTTATTTTATAAAATAAATTTTTATAAAATAAATAATATCAACATACATACCATCTCCCTTGCTCCATCATGGAACTAAGTGGAATTGCACAGTTCAAGAGGACTCTGGGGTCATATGCTAGCCCCACTACTACTTCATATGGGAGTAGTATCTGTATACCCTCCATTGGAGTTAGTAGCTTTGAGTTGAATCCTCAGCTCATTATCATGGTGCAGCAAAGCTGCCAGTATTCCGGTCTTCCACATGAAGAACCTACAGAGTTTCTGGCACAATTTTTACAAATTGCTGACACAGTACATGATAAAAAAGTAGATCAGGATGTCTACAGATTATTACTGTTTCCATTTGCTGTAAAAGATCAAGCTAAGAGGTGGTTAAATAACCAACCTAAGAACATCATAAAAATATGGAAACAGCTGTCAGAAAAATTCCTGAATCACTATTTCCCTCCAAAACGGATGACACAGCTAAGGCTAAGCATCCAAGGTTTCAAACAAGGAGATAATGAATCTCTTTATGATGCCTGGGAGAGATACAGAGAGATGCTAAGAAAATGCCCCTCTGAGATGTTTTCAGAGTGGGTGCAATTAGACATCTTCTACTATGGGCTTACAGAAAAAGCTCAAATTTCTTTAGATCACTCAGCTGGTGGATCTATACATATGAGAAAAACAATTGAAGAAGCTCAAGAGCTTATTGATACAGTTGCCAGAAATCAGCATCTGTACCTAAGCAGTGAATCTTCCATGAAAGAAGAAGCTAAAACAGTAACTGCTGAACTCAGTCCTGTGGATCAGGCTAATGAATTCAATCAGCAATTAGACTTTCTAACCCAGCAGCTAGCCGAATTCAAGGAAATACTACAGGAAACAAGAATGGCTAACAGGAATATGGAAGTACAGTTAAAGTAAACAGAAAAGCAACTGTCAAAACAAATAGCAGAAGAATGCCAAGCAGTTCAATTAAGAAGTGGGAAAATATTAAATACCTCACTTCAAAGCAGCAGGAAGCCAAGAAATGAACAAATGGCTACTCAAAATCCCTCTGAGGACAATCAGAGCCCAGAGAGGAATAATGCTGGCGCTGAACGCCCAGACCGTGCTCATTCCTGGCGTTCAACGCCAGAAACAAGCATGAATCCGGTGTTGAACGCCCAAAGGAAGCACAGTTCTGGCGTTCAGACGCCAATAACAGATAAGGAGTTGGCGTCTAACGCCACTCTAGCTTCCACCCCTGGCATTCAAATGCCAGTGGGGGATCAGTCACATACAAGTGCTGATAACAACCCTTCTAAAAAGGCTTCCCAACCCACTTCTGTAAGTAATAAACCTGCAGCAACTAAGGTTGAGGAATATAAAGCCAAAATGCCTTATCCTCAAAAACTCCGCCAAGCAAAACAGGATAAGCAATTTGCCCGCTTTGCAGACTATCTCAGGACTCTTGAAATAAAGATTCTGTTTGCAAAAGCACTTGAACAAATACCCTCTTATGCTAAGTTCATGAAAGAGATCTTAAGTCATAAGAAGGATTGGAGAGAAACTGAAAAAGTTTACCTCACTGAAGAATGCAGTGCAGTCATTCTGAAAAGCTTACCTGAGAAGCTTAAAGACCCCGGGAGCTTTATGATACCATGCACATTAGAGGGTAATTGTACCAAGCAAGCTCTATGTGATCTTGGGGCAAGTATCAACCTAATACCTGCATCTATTATCACAAAGCTCGGTTTGACTGAAGAAGTCAAACCAACCCGGATATGTCTTCAACTTGTTGATGGCTCCATTAAATACCCATCAGGTGTGATTGAAGACATGATTGTCAAGGTTGGGCCATTTGCCTTTCCTACTGACTTTGTGGTGCTGGAAATGGAGGAGCACAAGAGTGCAACTCTCATTCTAGGGAAACCTTTCCTAGCAACTGGCCGAACCCTCATTGACGTCCAAAAAGGGGGAAGTAACCCTGAGAGTCAATGAGGAGGAGTTCAAGTTGAATGTTGTCAAAGCCATGCAACATCCAGACACCCCAAATGACTGCATGAGTGTTGATATCATTGACTCTCTGGTAAGAGAGGTCAATATGGCTGAGAGTCTCGAATCAGAGTTAGAGGACATCTTTAAAGATGATCAGCTTGATTTGGAGGAATCAGAGAGAATAATAGAACCTCTGAAAATCCCTCAGGAAGAGGAGAAACCTCCCAAACCCGAGCTCAAACCATTACCACCATCCCTGAAATATGCATTTCTGGGAGAAGGTGATACCTTTCCTGTAATTATAAGCTCTACCCTAGAGCCACAGGAAGAGGAAGCACTAATTCAAGTGCTAAGGACACACAAGACAGCTCTTGGGTGGTCCATCAGTGATCTTAAGGGCATTAGCCCAGCCAGAAGCATACACAAGATCCTATTGGAGGGTGATGCCAAGCCAGTGGTTCAACCACAAAGGCGGCTGAATCCAGCCATGAAGGACGTGGTGCAGAAGGAGGTCACTAAATTACTAGAGGTTGGGATTATTTATCCTATTTCTGACAATCCCTGGGTAAGCCCTGTCCAAGTTGTCCCTAAGAAAGGTGGCATGACAGTGGTTCACAATGAAAGAAATGAACTGGTTCCTACAAGAACAGTTACAGGGTGGCGTATGTGCATTGATTATAGAAGGCTCAATACAGCCACCAGAAAGGATCATTTTCCTTTACCATTCATAGACTAGATGCTAGAAAGACTAGCAGGTCATGAATACTACTGCTTCCTGGACGGATATTCAGGTTATAATCAAATTGCAGTAGATCCCCAGGATCAAGAGAAAACGGCATTCACATGTCCATCCGGAGTATTTGCATACAGAAGGATGCCATTTGGCCTGTGCAATGCACCTGCAACCTTTCAGAGGTGCATGCTCTCAATTTTCTCTGATATGGTGGAAAAATTTCTGGAAGTCTTCATGGATGACTTTTCAGAATTTGGAGACTCATTCAGCTCCTGTCTTAACCATCTAGCACTTGTTCTAAAGAGATGCTAAGAGACTAACCTGGTTTTAAACTGTGAGAAGTGTCACTTTATGGTGACTGAAGGAATTGTCCTTGGGCACAAAATTTCGAACAAGGGAATAGAGGTGGATCAAGCTAAGGTAGAGGTAATTGAAAAATTACCACCACCTGCCAATGTTAAGGCAATCAGAAGCTTTCTGGGGCATGCAGGATTCTATAGGAGGTTTATAAAGGATTTTTCAAAAATCGCCAAACCTCTGAGCAACCTGCTAGCTGCTGACATGCCATTCGTCTTTGATAAGGAGTGTCTGCAGGCATTTGAGACTCTGAAAGCTAAATTGGTCACAGCACCAATCATTTCTGCACCAAACTGGACATTGCCATTTGAACTAATGTGTGATGCCAGTGACCATGCCATTGGTGCAGTGTTGGGACAAAGGCATGACAAGCTTCTGCACGTCATTTACTATGCCAGCCGTGTTCTAAATGACGCACAGAAGAACTACACAACCACAGAAAAAGAGCTACTTGCAGTGGTTTACGCCATTGACAAATTCAGATCCTATTTAGTAGGATCAAAAGTGATTGTGTACACTGATCATGCTGCTCTTAAATATCTACTCACAAAGCAGGATTCAAAACCCAGACTTATAAGATGGGTGTTGCTTCTGCAAGAGTTTGATATAGAAATAAGAGACAGAAAAGGGACAGAGAATCAGGTAGCAGATCACCTGTCCCAAATAGAACCAGTAGAAGGGGCATCCCTCCCTCTTACTGAGATCTCTGAAAATTTTCTGGATGAGCAACTCTTTGCCATCCAGGAAGTGCCATGGTTTGCAGACATTGCAAACTACAAGGCAGTGAGATTCATACCCAAAGAATACAGTAGGCAGCAATCAAAGAAGCTGATCATGGATGCAAAGTATTATCTTTGGGATGAGCCGTATCTCTTTAAGAGATGTGCAGACGGAGGAATCCGTAGATGTGTGCCTAAAGAAGAAGCGCAGAAGATCCTATGGCACTGCCATAGATCCCAGTATGGAGGACATTTTGGAAGTGAGCGAACCGCCACAAGAGTCCTCCAATGTGGCTTCTACTGGCCTACTCTCTATAAAGATTCCCGAGTGTTTGTACTTAATTGTGACAGTTGCCAAAGATCTGGTAATCTGCCTCACAGTTATGCTATGCCTCAACAAGGAATCTTAGAGATTTAGTTGTTTGATGTATGGGGTATTGACTTCATGGGACCTTTCCCACCATCATACTCAAACACTTATATTCTGGTGGCAGTGGATTATGTATCCAAATGGGTGAAAGCTATTGCAACACCCACTAATGACATTAAGACAGTGTTAAAATTCCTTCAGAAACACATCTTCAGCAGATTTGGCACCCCTAGAGTACTAATCAGTGATGGGGGCACTCATTTCTGCAATAAACAGCTCTATTCTGCTTTGGTTCGTTATGGAATTAGCCACAGGGTGGCCACTCCATATCATCCACAAACTAATGGGCAAGCTGAAGTCTCAAATAGAGAAATCAAAAGAATCCTGGAACGGACTGTAATTAACCGTAGAAGGGATTGGGCAAGAAGCTTGGATGATGCTCTGTGGACATACAGAACAGCATTCAAGACCCCTATAGGGACCTCTCCATACCAGCTTGTGTATGGAAAGGCATGTCACTTGCCAGTGGAACTGGAACATAAGGCCTACTGGGCAACCAGATTCCTGAACCTTGATGCCAAGTTAGCTGGAGAAAAACGATTGCTTCAGTTAAATGAGCTAGAGGAATTTAGACTCAATGCTTTCGAGAATGCAAAAATATACAAAGAGAAAGCAAAAAGATGGCATGATAAGAAATTGTCATCCAGAGTCTTTGAGCCAGGGCAGAAAGTTCTGCTATTCAATTCTAGGCTCAAACTATTCCCCGGGAAATTGAAGTCCCGGTGAAGAGGTCCATATGTGATTACAAGTGTATCACCATATGGATACGTTGAGCTTCAGGATAATGACTCTAACAAAAAGTTCATTGTTAATGGACAGAGAGTTAAACATTATCTTGAAGGCAATTTTGAGCAAGAATGTTCAAAACTGAGACTTGATTAAAGCTCAGTAATAGTCCAGCTAACGACATTAAAGAAGCGCTTGCTGGGAGGCAACCCAGACATTCACAAAATTTAATTTTATTTGTTTTTTGTTAATTAATTGATTTTCACAGGTATATGTCAAAGTATCTTCAAGGTAAAATAGCAATTGATTGAATTCACAGAGTTACAGGGGAATTTTGGAGCTCACTGGCATGAAAAAGGCCAGTAAGAAACGTTTTGGGCGTTGAACGCCCAAAAGAAGCATCCACTGGGCATTCAACGCCAGTAAGGATAGCCATTTGGGCGTTAAACGCCAGAAAGGAGCATCTTCTGGGCGTTGAACACCAGAAAGAAGCTCCTTCTGGGCGTTTAACGCCAGAATTTCAGCATCCTGGGCGTTTAAAAAAACACCCAGTAACAAAGGACTTCCTGGCGTTCAACGCCAGAAAGAAGCAACAGCTGGGCGTTGAACGCCCAGGAGAAGCAACAATTGGGCGTTTAACGCCCAAAACATGCAGCAGTTGGGCGTTTAACGCCAGAATGGTGGGGAGGAGGTAAAATTCGTTTTTCTTCACAAATTTTCTAATTTTTATGTTTCAATCCATGATTTCTTGCATAAACATGTTTCAAAATATCATCCTTCAATTCCAAAATTTTTAATCTTAATTTCTAAAAACTCTAATTTCTAAAATTCCTTTTTCAAAAATATCAAATGTAGCTTCATACATAAACATAAACTTTTTTTTCAATCCAATCCAACTCTTTTTCCAATTTCTTTTCAAACTTAATTATCTTTTAAAATCTTTTTCAAATTATAAATTTCAAATTTATTTTTAAATATCATTCATATCTTTTTAAATTATATCCTTTTCTTGTCATATTTATTTTTTATAAATCATATCTTTTATCTTATATCTTTTTCTTATTTTCGAAAACCCACCCCTCCCTTTATATCCACTTTCGGCGCCCCTCTCATCATCCACCATTCCACACTTGCTCTCCTCTTATCCCTATTCTCTCTTTTCTTTTGCTTGAGGACAAGCAAACCTCTAAGTTTGGTGTGCTTATCCGTGATCACAAAAACATACTCACTTTGATCATGGCCCCTAAAGGAAAACAACCCAACCCAAGAGGCAAGAAAGAGAATATTCCAAAGCCACTTTGGAATCAAGGGAAGTTCTTAACTAAAGAACATTCAGACCATTACTACAAAATAATGAGTCTAAGATCAGTGATCCCGGAAGTCAAGTTCGATCTGAAAGAAGATGAATATCCAGAGATCTAAGAACAAATTCGAAACAGGAACTGGGAAATCCTAGCTAATCCTAAAACGAAAGTGGGAAGGAACATGGTTCAGGAGTTCTATGCTAATCTATGGCAGACAGACAGGCAAAGAATAATTGGAGCTGCCCTCTATGACCATCGGACCTTAGTCAGAGGAAAGATTGTTCATACCCATCCTGACAAAATCAGGGAGATCTTTAAGCTTCCTCAACTGAAAGATGACCCAGACTCCTTTAATAAGAGAATGATGAGGGTAAATAAAGGCCTGGACAAGATTCTAGAGGATATATGCATCCCTGAAGCCAGGTGGACCACCAGCACAACTGGCATCCCAATTCAACTCAAAAGAGAAGATCACAAACCAGCAGCCAGAGGCTGGCTGGATTTCATTGGGCGTTCTATATTGCCCACCAGCAACCGTTCTGAAGTTACTATTAAAAGAGCAGTGATGATTCACTGCATCATGTTGGGAAAAGAAGTAGAAGTCCATCAACTGATCTTGTGTGAACTATACAAAATAGCAAACAGGAATTCCAAGGATGCCAGATTGGCCTATCCAAGCTTAATTTCTATGCTCTGCAGAGATGCCGGAGTGAAGATGGGAATAACAGAGTATATCTCAGTTGAGAGGCCAATCACTAGAATATCAATGGACAGACAACAGCTGCAGGATGATCCAATCAAGAGGAGAGTACAGGAAGTCATCCCAGAACTTCCTCAATTCGAATATTGGAAACATCTTGAGGCATCTATTTCCAAATTACAAGAAGCTATGAACCAAATAAAGGAAGAACAGAACAATCAAAGTAGCATGCTTTGCAAACTGCTTAAGGAACAAGAAGAGCAAGGGCGCGATTTAAGGGAGCTGAAGCGCCAAAAATTAATCCTTGAAGGACCAAGCACCCCACAGATCAGAGGAACATCTACTTCTCAA
The DNA here is from genome assembly GCF_014773155.1 of Arachis stenosperma. Taxonomy (NCBI): domain Eukaryota; kingdom Viridiplantae; phylum Streptophyta; class Magnoliopsida; order Fabales; family Fabaceae; genus Arachis; species Arachis stenosperma. Next base: position 110,256,542 of record NC_080382.1, read on the forward strand.
AACACAGGTTGTTGAGTTCTAATTTTAGCTTTAACTCTGTGATAGTGTTACTATAGAAATTTACCTTAGAAGATATATATAGTAGTAGTAGTAGTAGTTAGCATATCTAGTCTGGTTTTATTTCCAATTAAAGTTATAATTTATTTTTCTCATCATCATCAGACATGAATAAAATAGTAGATTTTTAGAATAAAGAAGTAAGTTATATTTTTCGAGTTCTTAATAATAAAAATTATAATTAATTATATGTGGTGGCAATACTTTTTATTCTCTGAATGAATGCTTGAAAAGTGCATATTTTATCCTGAATTTTACGAATATTGGCTCCTGAAAGAATGAGGAACACGAAAAATATTATTGATAATCTGAAAAATCATGAATTTGATTCTTGAAGCAAGAAAAAGCAGTGAAAAAAAATTACAAGGAATCATTGGATCAAGAAAAGGAATAAAAGCCAACAGCCCTTTAAAACCAAAAGGGCAAGGATGAAAAGGATCCAAGGCTTTGAGCATCAGTGGATAGGAGGGCCCAAGGAAATAGTTCCAGGCCTAAGCGGCTAAATCAAGCTGTCCCTAACCATGTGCTTGTGGCATGCAGGTCCAAGTGAAAAGCTTGAGACTGAGTAGTTAAAGTCGTGATCCAAAGCAAAAAGAGTGTGCTTAAGAGCTCTGGACACCTCTAACTGGGGACTTTAGCAAAGCTGAGTCACAATCTGAAAAGGTTCACCCAGTCATGTGTCTGTGGCATTTATGTATCCGGTGGTAATATTGGAAAACAAAGTGCTTAGGGCCACGGCAAAGACTCATAAAATAACTGTGTTCAAGAATCAACATACTACACTAGGAGAATCAATAATACTATCTGAATTCTGAGTTCCTATGGATGCCAATCATTCTGAATTTCAAAGGATAAAGGGAGATGCCAAAACTGTTCAGAAACAAAAAGCTACAAGCCCCGCTCATCTAATAAGAATCTGAGCTCCATTTAAAACTCTTAGATATTATTACTTCTTAATTTCTTTTCATCCTATTTTATTTATCTAGTTGCTTGAGGACAAGCAACAGTTTAAGTTTGGTGTTGTGATGAGCGGATATTTTATACGCTTTTTGGGGGTAATTTCATGTAGATTTTAGTATGTTTTAATTAGTTTTTAGTAGAATATTATTAGTTTTTAGGAAAAAATCATATTTCTGGACTTTACTATGAGTTTGTGTGTTTTTCTGTGATTTCAGGTATTTTCTGGCTGAAATTGAGGGAGCTGAGCAAAAATCTGAGTAGGGCTGAAAAAGGACTACTGATGCTGTTGGATTCTGACCTCCCTGCACTCGAAATAGATTTTCTGGAGCTACAGGAGTCCTATTGGCGCGCTCTCAACGGCGTTGGAAAGTAGACATCCAGGGCTTTCCAGCAATATATAATAGTCTATACTTTTCACGACGATAGACGATGTAAACTGGCGTTCAACGCCAGTATCATGCTGCTGTCTGGCGTCCAGCGCCAGAAACAGGTTACAAGCTGGAGTTCAACGCCAGAAACAGGTTACAACCTGGCGTTGAACACCCAAAACAGCCCCAGGCACGTGAGAAGCTTAAGTCTCAGCCCCAGCACACACCAAGTGGGCCCCAGAAGTGGATTTTTGCACTATCTATCATAGTTTACTCATTTTCTATAAACCTAGGTTACTAGTTTATTATTTAAACAACTTTTAGAGATTTACTTTGCACCTCATGACATTTTTAGATCTGAAATTTGTACCTTTTGGCAGCATGAGTCTCTAAACTCCAATGTTGGGGGGTGAGGAGCTCTGCAGCGTCTCGATGAATTAATGCAATTGTTTTTATTTCTCCATTCAAACGTGTGTGTTCCTATCTAAGATGTTCATTCGCGCTTAATTATGAAGAAGGTGATGATCCATGACACTCATCACCTTCCTCAATCCATGAACGTGTGCCTGACAACCACCTCCGTTCTACATTAGATTGAATGAGTATCTCTTAGATTCCTTCATCAGAATCTTCGTGGTATAAGCTAGATTGATGGCGGCATTCAAGAGAATCCGGAAAGTCTAAACCTTGTCTGTGGTATTCCGAGTAGGATTCAAGGATTGAATGACTGTGACAAGCTTCAAACTCGCGATTGTTGGGCGTGATGACAAACGCAAAAGGATCAATGGATCCTATTCCAACATGATCGAGAACCAACAGCTGATTAGCCATGCTGTGACAGAGCATCTGGACCGTTTTCACTGAGAGGATGGGAGGTAGCCACTGACAATGGTGACACCCTACATACTGCTTGCCATGGAAGGAACTTTGCACTTTGGACTTGAGTTGAATATTACATTACAGGAATTCAGAAGACAAAGCATCTCCAAAACTCCAACATATTCTCCATTATTAAAGTAACAATTATTTATTTCACGCTCTTTTATTTTTCTAATAATTCCTATTGATAATTTCAATTGATATCCTGACTAAGAATAATAAAATAAACATAGCTTGCTTCAAACCAATAATCTCCGTGGGATCGACCCTTACTCACGTAAGGTATTACTTGGATGACCCAGTGCACTTGCTGGTTAGTTGAACGGAGTTGTGGAAAGAAAGTGCTGAGTTAATAAATGCACATACCAAAGAACCAATATTGTTGATCACAATTTCGTGCACCAGTAAGGTTCATAAATTCGAAGATTTTCTTAAAAATAAAAGGAATCCGGTACTAAATAGAGGCACGTAATTAAGTGAAACCAAGTATTGAAACATAGTTCACTTTGCTTAGGAATAAGAACTCTAAACAGAAGATAAATATACGTTGTGTAAAGCAAGAAGAGGAACCATATTATAAGAGGAATTTGGTATAATTTGATTATCATTGTGTTTGAAAGAGGTGTGTGTTCATCTTCAAGATAGATGTGCGAAGTAAAGTATCAATGAAAACTGAATAGCTTTTTGGTATGTCTTCATTCCTCATACTCAAAAGAAGTGTGTATATGTTGTTATTGTTTAATCATTTGGAGCAATCATATTTAAGCTTTGAAGAGCCGATAGGAGGCATGCCCTTTTCACCTTATTACAGTAAAGTTAAGCGTCTAATCATTTTTTTAACCAAATTTAGATTAAAGTATAACTAGCTAAACAATAAAAATGAAATAATTACTACAAGGAAATCATATGGCATCATAAAGCCACAATATCAGAAATAAAATGGCATGGCTGATAAACCCAATTTTGTGGTTTATCTTGTGCTTAATTTGTGGGATTTTATCAACTTATCTCACATTTATTCAATAAAATAGCATGGTTTTGTAATTCTCCTTAAATTTGTGCTTAAGTGTAAAAATATGCTTTTTAGGCCCTAAAATTGGTGATTTTAATTCGCTTTAATCCATTCGATGCCTTCATGTATTTGTTGAGTGATTTCAGGTTCATAAGGCAAGTATTGAATGGAAGAAGTGAAGAGAAAAGCATGCAAGGTGGAGAATTCATGGAAAAACAAGGATTTAAAGTGCCTACATCGACGCGCACGCGTGACATGACCTGCATGCGTGAAGATGAGGTCGCCAGGTGACGCGTACACGTGGCCCATGCATATGCGTCACAACAGGCACGTGACCTCATTAAAGTGAAAATGTTGGGGGTGATTTCTAAGCTACCCAGGCCCAAATCCAACTTATTCCTACGGCTATTTCATGCAGAATTTAAGCTTAGGCAAAGGGGGAGCAATTAGTTGTAGGATAGCATTATGTAGGTTAGTTTTCTAGAGAGAGAAGCTCCCTCTTCTCTCTAGAATTAGGGTTCTTATGTTAATTTTCATCTTGGATCTAGGTTTAATTCTTGTTTTCATCTTGTTTTCCTCTCAATTTCTTGTTATTACATCTTTACTCTCTTAGTTCTCTTGTCATTTCCTTTATTTTATTACCTATTTCTATGTTGATGAACCCTTGTTGGATTTGGTTTTCATTTAATGCAATTCATATTTTATGTTCCTCTATTGTTGATTTGAGTTGTGAATTTTACTTTTCTTGTATTGGGTAGTTGTAGATTTTACTATTTCTTGCCATTTACCATACTTTCCTTTTATGCCTTCGAAATATTTGACAAAATGCTTGGTTGGATGTTAGAGTAGATCTTTGATAATTCTTGGCTTAGAAAGAGGAATTAGGCAATCTTGAGTCATCAATACCTAATTTAGATTGGTGATCTAGAGTTGCTAGTTAATATTATTTCCATTGACTATAATCTCTTACTAATTCAATTAGTAAGTTGATTAGGACTTTTGGATTGAGATTAGCTAGTCTTATTTGACTTTCTCTCATGTGAAGATAATATTATACCTTCTTCCATTGTTAGAGATGACGAAATAAGATAAGCTCTTGTTAATTATTGTTATGATTAGTCACTAGGATAGAAAACCTATATTCTCAATCCTTGCCATGAATGTCGCTCTTCATTACTTGCTTTTTTTAATTGTTTGCTTTATTATCTTGCCATTTATTTTCTTGTCCTCTTATAAAATCAAACCCCCTTGTCCCTTCATAACCAATAATTGATCACTTCATTGCAATTCCTTGTGAGACAACCCGAGGTTTGAATACTTCGATTAATTTTCATTGGGATTTGTACTTGTGACAACCAAAATCATTTAAAATTTGATTTGAGTATTGTTAGTTGGTTGGGAACTATACTACCAATGTAACTATTTTGTGTGAAATTCCTAACCATATGAAAATGCGCTTATCAATGTCATAAGAAATAATGTATAAATCATTATGAATAAAAAAATTAACATATATCTAAATAGTCTAAAAAAATAATATATAAATCATTATAAATAAAAAGATCCATATATATCTAAATAGTTCAAAAGGAATAAGTACAAAATATAAAGATAGCTTGTATTTTTAAGAAAATTAAAATGGTCTAATTCAATCAATAACTACTAATAACAAGTAACTAAGATCCTAAGTGTGCAGGACAGACTGCTGCATCTTTTTATTCTAGTCAATGACAACAAACTCCTTTATCATATCCCGCTTCGAGTTATGCTCGTCATTCACCAAATTCGCAGCCAGTCGCCTCCTTGAGTAATCATTGAGAACCTAACAGACATTAACAATGATATTTTTCTTACTCATGTCCTATCGGGTCTCCAGTAGTGATTGAGGTGCATCCATTGAGCGACCCAAATACCACGGTCATTCCTTCGTCACAATTCAAGGCACACATTAACAAAGCAATATAATAAAAAAATAAACAGCCCGAAAATTAAATCTATACTTTGAAAATTTGTATTTTTAAGCTTATGATTTGGCAGATTATTGCAGCACAGTTGGCTCATTGAATTTATGCTTAGAAAATTGAAGGTTTCTAAAGGAAGGTGTTTCTTGGAAGTTCTTGTCGGATAAAATTTTTTTAAGGTAATTTAACACATTGTCTATAACACTCTTACACTCTATAATTAATGTGCACTATTTGAATGAGTCCAGATATCTCACAATCTCATAAAGCAAATCAACCACTATGAGAAACCAATGGCCATTAAGGTAAAATGGCACAAAAATCTACAACAACATTCAGAAAATAACTTTTACCAAAAATAGCCATGAAATATTATTATACTAATTAATTGAATGTTTACTGAAATTAATGAACCTTGTGTAAACCGCCAAGGTCTCCCATGAAGTTATCCTTGATGTATTTTATTGTGCCGAAACAGTTCTGTTTTGGGCTTAAAACAATTTGCTACGATGAATATTGAACTAAGTGAGGAATCTTATTATGTTTCTAGTCTATATGGGAAGATATATTAATATTGAAGACTAAATTTCGAACTGCAAATAAACTTACAGAAAATGTTGGTGGCAGAAGCCGTTGGTTGCCATATTTATTTTCTTTTGGCCCAAATAACCCTTTGGTGAGCATCGAACAAACTAAGATAAGGACCTATGGAGTACAGACAATCATGGTTATTCTGCACTAATCCAAATTTGATATTTTTGCAAGCATAATAAATAAATAATGCATAAATAATTCTTACATAACCAATTATTGGCTTGCCGGGCATAATAGTCAAAAGAGTTTTGCGTGTGCCACGACAATGATTATTTGGAACAAGCACTTTCCTAAAATCATAAAATCAAAATATTATACTATGCTAGTAGAAAAGGTTAAAAAAATAATTACATGACAAATTAGCAATAAAATGAGAAATAAATTAATTTTACTTACTCTAGATCCAATTTGTTTCCAAAGATACAAGCAGCAATGGTTAGTTCTTTATAAAAAAATTTCAACTCTTTAGTTAGCCGAAATAAAAGGTCCAAACACTATAAAAACAATGTCAACATAAAAAAAAGTTCAATACTCATTCATTTTGCATCAACATAAATTTCAAGAAAAAATGCAATTAAAAAAATAATATAAATAATTTATAAGTTGGATTTTATCGTTTTCAGATCACATGAAAACAAGGCAAGTGTTTTAAATAGTATTAAAAATATTTATAAGTTACTAACTAAAGCCACACTCACATCAATAATAGAAATACTAAAGTTGCATTTTGATAAAATATGATTTTTTTTACCTACTTAATTACTAGGCATCTTTACATGCCATTTGTTTAATCTTCCATGTATTTTAAAAAGTTGGATTGTGTCCCTACATGTTAGTGTACAAGATATAGATTTGTGAATATGTCTATTTCATAACCGAAGATAAAAAGCACAATATTATAACGTTAATTATTTACTCAAAGTATACACACAAAATCAGCTAGATACTTCTTTTTAGTATAAAAAATAAAAAAATTTTCTAATACTAACGTTATCCTAAAAGTTAAACACTTACACGTGTCATGTCATTCTCATCCATATTTAGATAGTAAAGCCATGGATGACCTGGAGGAAGCTTCTCCCCAAAATGCAATTCTTTCTACAAATCCAAAAAATATGATAATTATTTTAAGCATTGTTGTTACTTATTTGTCAATACAGCTTTCTTAACTAATCAGCTTTTCACCATATCAACAAATTAAATTTCCATATCAACAATTAAAATTAAACTCCCTAGTATTAATTAGGATTCTAATCAGTTTTCCAATGTTACTAACAGGCAAAATATGGTGATCAGAAAAAAAATTTGGTTCTCACAAGCCTAAAGCTTTCAACAGCGAAACTTAGATCTCATATCTATTGGGAAAGAGAGGAGAAGTTGAGGAACATATTTTATTTTATGACTTAACATTAATATTATAATATGTGGGAATACTAAAAAGTTTTTCACCCCTAAATCGGGACAGTGGCAAATCCAATGGTTGAAGGATGTTGTACTTTGTTAACTATAACATCATATATTGTGTATTAAATTGATTAAATGCTATCTTAGTAGTATTTAATAGTTGTTATTTAAAAATAAAAACATAAAACCTTAACTTCGGAGACCGGTAGTCCACGCTTTCTTCCTTTGCACCTCGGAGTCCTCTTCTTCGTGATTGGTTCTTCACCCAAACACATTGAAGGATTGACGTTAAGTATGCGTTTCAAAGTGTTCGACGGTGGTGTAACAACTGGAGCAGTATTCGAAAGCTTTATATCGTCACTCCCACTTTTTGATGAGGAACTGATAAACCCCATTTTTAGGATTTATCTTGTGCTTAATTTAGAGGATTTTATAAACTTTTCTCACATTTATTCAATGAAATAACACAGTTTCATGACTTTTTTCTAATTTATGCTTAAGTTTGAAAACATGCTTTTTAGGCCTTTAATTGGTAAATTTTAATTCACCTTTGATTCCACTAGATGCCTTGATATGTGTGTTAGTGATTTCAGGTTTAAGAGGCAAGGAATGGATCAAAGAAGTGAAGTGAAAAGTATGTAAAGTGGAAAATTCATTGAAAATCAAAGATTTTGAGTGCATACATCGACGCGCACGCGTGACAGATGCACACACGTGGAGATGAAGTCGCACGGTGACGCGTATGCGTGAGTAGAAAAAGCCAAGTGACGCGTATGCGTGACCCATGCGTACGCATCGTAGCTCGCACGTGACCTCGTTAAAGTGAAAATGCTGGGGGGGATTTATGAGCTTCCCAAACCCAAATCTAACTCATTTCTGATGCTATTACATGCAGAATTCAAGATGGGTCAAGGGGGGATCATTGATACACTTTAGTTTTAGAGAGAGATGTAGAATTCTAGAGGGAGAGGCTCTCTCTCCTCTCTAGATTAGGGTTCTTAGTTTTTTTCCTTTTAGATCTAGATCTCATTTCTCCTTTACTTTATTTTTTCTATACTTTTATTTGTTCTAGCATTTTACTTCTTTTGTTGTTTCCTTTATTTTATTAATTTTAGTTTGTGAACTCTTTTGTTGATTTTCATTTCCTCTTAATGCAATTTATGATTTTCATGCCTTTTTATATTTGCTTTAGTTTCCTATTGTTGATCTCTTTCTTTTGTAGTTATAGCTTTCTTTAATTCTTACAATTTATGATGTTTACTTTTATTGTCCTCTATGTGTTTGATGAAATGTCTCTTTTAGTTATGAGCTAGATTTCTCTCCTCTTGGCTTGGGGGTTGGGTAATTGGAGACACTTGAATTGTCAATGTCTTTTGTTGACTAATGATTGGAAATCGCTAGTTGATTTGCATACCACTAAAGCTAGTCTTTCCTTAGGATTTGACTAGGACTTGTGGATTCAATTGATTACCTCCACTTGACTTTTCTTCATAGTTAGAGATTAACTAAGTGGGAGCAATGGACAATTCTTGTCATAATTGATGACGATAATGAGGATAGGACTTCTAGTTCTCATCCCTTGCTAAGAGCTTTCTTAGTTATTAGCTTATTTTTCTTGTTATTTACATTTCTTGTCTCTTATTACAAAAACCCTAAAACATTCCTTCATAGCCAATAATAAAGTACTTCATTGTAATTCCTAGGGAGAACGACCCGGGATTAATACTCTCGGTTATTTTATTGGGGTTGAACTAGTGACAACCATATTAAATTTGAAGTGAGGATTCATTGTTGGTTTAGAACTATACTTGCAACGAGATATTTTTGTAGAAATTCTTTACCGACATAAAATCCTTCATCAAGAACCAACTATTTTCATAAACTGCGAGAACTGTTGTTATCCCTTGCACAACATCTTCGCAAATCATCGTCGACAGTGCCTCGACAACACCCTTTCCAAGCTTTAAGATGCCATAAAATAAAACGCGTTACTAAATAATAAGGTAATAACATAGCAAATATAAACATCACAAAAGATAACTAAAGATATGTTAAATAAAGTATGCCAAGAAAGTAAGGCATCTTCTGGTATTATTGCCCAAAAATAGATTACCTTCTCGTCCAAGGCGGAGAAGTCCATGTTTGATTCTCTCTTAGAAGTTACAGAGGCATCCGGTGTGTACTGCTCAAGCCAAATAAATTTCAGCATTTATATTAACCTAAAAAAATTACTAAACAGAGATTACAAAAGACTAATAATCCCATGTTTCATTTAATAAAAACAAGCATGATTACCTTATACTCTTTGCTCCTCTGATCTGCGGTGATTGGAAAAAGAGTGCTTAGATCTAAAACTTCACGGTAAACACTATTATTTATAGAGATAACTAACAAAGATAACGAAAAAATCTATTTTTTAATAAAGATATCCTAATAAAGCAGAAAGATATTCTAATTTTTCAACTATTCAAAAGAAATCTATTTTTTTATAAAGATATCTTAATAAATAATAAAGATATTTTATTTTTCCATTTGACATTCAAATTTAAATTCAAATTCAATCTAGTATTTTTTTTTATAAAGATGTCTTACAAATAATTATGTTAATACAATTTACGATTTCGTATTCAAATTAAAGATCTGAAATTTGAATTCTAGTTTACCTTTTGTTGCGGGATCTGGTTGAAAGGCCGGCCGGCAACCGATCCTGATGCTAAATTTTCTCAATTCCATTTCTCCCCTCCTTCTCCTTCGATGAAAGTCCGGTCTCTCTGTCGGTGAAAAGAACTATCAAAGCTCCCTTCCTTCTTCTTTTTTCTGATCCTACAGATCTCAAGGCATAACTGCTATTTCACCGCTTAGCCTTAGTGACCTCATGGTTTTCTCTGAGTCACTGTTCCCTAAAATTGTCCCAATTGCCATTTGGGCATGAGATATTCTCATTCATGGATGAGTATAGCGAACTTAACCAAATCAAGATAAACCCAGTAGATGTGAAAAAGAGTGAGGCAGCGGTGATGGTCAAGTAGGTTGGGATTTGAGAGATGTGGAAAGTGAGTGGAGGAAGCAGGAAAAGAGAGAAATGTGAAATGCAGAAATGAGTCAAATGACAAATTGAATATTAGAGTTTCTCCCCATTCAACATAACAACTAAAGTATTTTTAATTATATTTTTATTTTAAAATCAAATAAAGATAACCTATTATATTTTAAAATTAAATACTAATGAGTGAATATAGTAGTAGACTGGTAGTAGGATGAAGAAGGCTAGTTTTATATATATATATCTAATAATTTTAAATAAAGTATTTTTTATTCAAAATTTATATAAAAAATATATTTTAATTTATTATTTTTAAAAAATTATAAAAAGAACTCAATTCTATTACAATGTATTAATTCTGTCATCATAAAATTTTATAATCAAATTCAATTGTACAAAGTTAATAACAAAGAAACAGTTCACATTATGTAACAATAATATCAAAATTAAATCCTTACAATAAAAATTAGCAAATTTAAGCTATAAACATGTATAAATAATAATAATAATAATAATAATAATAATAATAATAATAATAATAATAATAATAATATATTTTATGTTCATCATAAAGTGAACTATAGTTTACATATGCATTCCAAGTTTTTAATTTAATATTTTTATAAATATTATAATAATTAATCCTACCTAAAAATTTATATATTAAATTTTTTTTAATAATTAAATATTTCTAATAATTTTTTAGAGTAATTTTTTAAGTTAAATCTTACAAAATTTTTTAATTCAGTGATAAAAATGGACAGAAACTCTAACTTCATTTATACATTAGAGAAGTAAAAATCTATCTAACTATACTATTTAAATAGTTATACTTTAAACATGTATTGATATCTTTAATGTATAATGTACAGGACGTCCAATAAGTAAAAAATATAATTTTAGAAACCAAGAGCGAATCTATTATTATTTTTTAAAAGATATTAATACTATAACTATTAATAAACTATCATATTTTTATTTGTATTTTTTATATATATTATTTTTTTTGTAAAATAACAAATCTATGGAATGGTTATTTTTTTATTCATTTTTTTCTTTTAAACATATTTTTAGTTAATTTTCTATCATACTCCAGAGACAAATATATCTTTAGAGTATCGATAAAATGGTCTTGTCTAGATTGATATTCATCACAGATCAACGAAGAACTAGTCGCATTGTACAACCATACCGATCCTTTTAAAATGTGGATCTTATCCGATCCGGTGACAGTGAGAATCGAATAATAGCCGTGATTGTCTTCATGAGCGCTTATGTTAGAGAATGTGACTTTCATATTTGATTTAATTGCAAAGAGAGAAAAGATTAATGTAGTTGAGTATGCAGAGTGTATATCTTCTTGAAATAAAGAACCTTTATGTAATTGCTCTTAGCAAGACAGAGACTGCATAGGCTAGAACTCTTTTGTTTTCTCCTTTTCTTACTTTGACTTTATTTTATGTCATAAAAAAGATTTTAATTTTCTTTTAGTACCATATTAAGTTCACATTAATAAATAAGTTCAAATTATAGTCAAAATCTGTCCCAAATATCATAACCTTAACTTATCAAACTATTAACGAACTAAGTTCGAAGTGGATAACGCTCTGTCTTGACTAAGTTACAAATCTATAAATGAATCAAATTTATGTTTTCACTATATTAATATTGAATTAAAGTTGCATTAAATTGCTAGTATTTTATTTTAGACTTGCTCCTGATTAAAAGTATTATCTAAATTTTTTTAACACTATAGTTTTGTATCATAAGTAGCCTAAAGAATAACATTAAGCTATTTTTTTAGACTTGCTCCTGATTACAACAATATACATATATACAACATAAATCATTTTGTATAACTAGGGATTTCTTTATAAATTGCAATTATAGTTATCCGATAGTAAATTGTTAACTCAAGAAATTTTCAACTTCCTTGATTGAATTTTTTCCCTTAAAACAAAGTATCAAATTTGTTGAAGGACAAACCTCATAGAGGGCCATATTTGGTTTTCATAGAGAAAATACACCTTGAAGTACAACTCCATTTGGCAATTCAATTTTTGCTGCAACAGTTTCAGGAACGGCAAAGAAGACATTCACCTATAGGAGACTTTTTTTTGTAAACAGGACAAAAGTTTAGGGATATTTAATCTAAGTAATTGGTTTGCCAGTAATACTTTAAATGGACCAAAGTACCTAAAGCTAATAGGAAAGACAATGTACAAACAACTTCATCTCTTCAAAATAACAAATAAAGAATAAAACTGAATATATTTGAAGAATGAAGGTTATTTAGATATCCACTAACAACTAACAAGGTATATCCACTAACAAGTTATGTTTGTGTAAAAATTTTCTATTATAAAATGGTTCGTATTTTCATTCTTTGTGCTAATAATGGCTTGTTGATATCTACTGCTTCTATTACTAATTGAAACCAACTTATGACATCCATCAGTAATTACCAGACTAGTCATAATTCCAAACCCAAATACTTAATTAGTAATTAGCTATTCACACCTGACCAAAATGTGAATACAAAATACAGAGAAGCTTCCTACAACACTGACTATTAAAGTATTACCTGTCTGTCGATAGGCTTAGATTCGGACTTTGCATCTATGTTGTCAGCTGAAGCTGCAGCCAAATTCTCACTCTTTGGAGATAATTTTTCTCTGAACCTGCGTCCCAAGACACAAACAAAGGAAATGTCATGTTATTTTTATATTTTATTTCACTGAAATTCTAACGAAGTTAGGCCATATTCTAACATAACAGCAAAGAACAATACATAATCAAAATCAACTACCTGAGCAGTAAGACGAAGAGCTGGTGTTGATTGTGCAACAACAAACTGCAAAATATCAAATATTCTAGTCTGCCCATAACTAGTAGCTCTTTGCCAGTACAAAACAGCCATATCTCCTGCTCTTATCCCCAACCAACCTCCTCCTCTTCCTTCTATCATCCCTTCTTTTTGTAAGATTCGCGATTAATTAACCGCTTAATTAATTAAGTTAATTCCCCAAAATAGGTTCCAAAAATTTATAATATTAATTAAAAAATTTAAATATGATATTTGGACTCAATAGATTTTTCTGAGTTGGAAAATATAATTTTCTGTGGAAAATTGCGTAAAAACGCGTGCCGGTAAATTAGTCGGCAGTACCAACATAAATATATCCGGTTCTGTGTGAGACCAGAAAAAAATTATAGAAAAATTTAGGAAAATAATTAAAGTTAAAAATCGGGTGCTAATTCTAAAGGTTTGGCCTAAAAATTGGCCAAACGGGCCAAAAATGCTAATGCATTGTACCAGGCCCAAATTGGGCCCAAGCCCAACACATAAAAGAACATTAATGAACCCCATTCAGCCACCATAATCCTTAGAGAGTGAGAGAATGCAGCTAAAGTGAGAAGAAAGGAAGGGTTTCAAAAATACTATTCACATCTAACTTCATTTGATCATATCTCGAGCTACAGTGCTCTGATTTACGTATCATTTGTGGCTACGTGAATCTCTCGTCAAACCCATTAGTTCCATCAAATTTTTGTAGGTAAAATTTTGAATTTCACTCCCCATTTTTTCGCTCTAAGAAATTCAAAATTTAAGGTTTTGGTTTTGAGTGGATTTTGGGTTTTCAATTGATTAGGTGGTATCTAAGGTTGGACTATTGGTGATTTACCGCAAACACCATTGGAAAAGGTAAGAAAACTCTTTACCCTTATGAAATTGTGTATTTAAGAACCCTAGTTATTGTATTGTGATAAATTATGTATGCCTAGCTTAAATTGTGATTATTGGAGCATTGGTTCTTGAGTTGGTGGATTGTTGGTGAATTGAGGCTTGTTGGAGTCCAAATTTGGTGCATAGAGCATATTGAGAATCGTCTAAGATATTATTTCAGTTTTTTCTATGTAATATGTAATATTTTTGGACACTTAGGCTAGTGGAGCATAGGATAGGATTGAAATAAATATTGGTAGTTTGAATTATGATTTTGTTATATGCATGTTGATAGAATGGTTGAGATATGATTGTGGTAAAATGTTAATAGGATTATGATAAATGATAAATGATACTTGTATGAATGGATTATTATTGATGAATAAGGTTGTTGAGATTGATTGGGGAATTAGTGAATTGAATGATAAATTAGATATGGAAATGATGGAGAAAATAAAATGGAAAGTGATACAATGTATGGATGTGATTGTGAGTGTGAATGTGAGATTTGATATGTATTAAGATGTTTATGAAATGGTTTTGGTTGTGAAGTTCAGAAATTTTGATAACCTTGCTGATTTTGTAAAACTTGGTTTTTGACAAATTTTGACGGATCATAACTTGAGCCTCAGACCTTGAAATTGAATGAAATTTATTTTAAATTAAAGATTATCTCAAGATCTTTGAAATGATATAAAGTTTGAGGAAAATGGGATTTTGTAGAAGAAGTTATAAACGTTTAAAGTTTGGTGTTTAAACTAAAAATTCTGCACTTTACAAAATTTTACAAATCTGGAGGGGCATGCCTACACGGGTACCTCCATACGCGGGCGTGCGTCTCTGCCAAGCCTTCAGAGAGGGAGGTTAAGGGCATATCGGAGGGATTAACCATGACTAGTATCACCAGGTGAGAGGGGGAAGTTAGCAGGCGTGGGCTCAACAAGAGGAGTTAAGGTGCCCCAGATGTAGAATATACCATCCAAAAATGTTGTGCATCGATGGATTCAATGGATGTTACCGTTGCGAATTGTCAGGGTATATATCTATACGTTGTCCTTACAGGAAGGACCAGGGTGCGGACTAGTCTTAGTGACGGGGTTAAGGATCTCCAATTTGATGTAACGATAAAAATTGATAACCGAGTTTTAATCACGTTGTAGAAGGTTGTAACTCGACCCTCCTTACTAACTTACGATCGGTGATGTGTATTTTTTTGAAAATAAATTCCAAACACACAACTCGCCGGCAAGTGTACCGGGTCACATCAAGTAGTAATAACTCACTTAGAGTGATGTCGATCCCACAGGGATTGATGGATCAAGCAACTTTAGTGGGTGATTAGTTTAGTCAAGCTAACATTGGTGATTTGAGTGAAATTGAGTAACAGAAAGGAAATTTTAAGGAATTTAAAGTGCAGAAGATAAATTGCAGTAAAAGTAAAGTGCAGAAAAGTTAAATTGCAAGTAACTTAAAGAACAAGAAAGTAAAATAGCTGAAACTTAAATTGCAAGAAAAGTAAATTGTAGTGAATGTAAAGGGGGTTG
The DNA here is from genome assembly GCF_014773155.1 of Arachis stenosperma. Lineage (NCBI taxonomy): Eukaryota > Viridiplantae > Streptophyta > Magnoliopsida > Fabales > Fabaceae > Arachis > Arachis stenosperma. The sequence goes on from NC_080382.1 coordinate 110,272,091, forward strand.
GGTATTGGAAATTAAAGGAAAGCAGTAGATCAAAGCTTAGAGCAATTGCAGAAGAATTAAATTGTGCAGGAAATGTAAATCAGGAGCAAATGGAACAGAAGATTTAGATTCAGGCTCAATGTAAACTAAAGTGTATAATTGCAGAAAAGTAAAAGAAGCAGAAGAGGAAATCAGCAAGAAGACTCAAATCAATTTTGAAATCTCAAATAGAACTTAACAATTTCAATGAAACAGTAAAAACAGAAAGAAAGCCAAGAGCTCACTTGCTCTCTCAACCAAAACAGGAAGGAAATTGCAGAGGAAGGAAAATGAAACAGAAAGGAAAAGAAAACCATATCTGATTTCTACTTCTCAATTTCACCAATGAAAATTTAAACAAAGAGTTCTCTATCCTACTCCTAATGCTCCCTAGTGGAGCCAACCTTCTTAATGAAATGAAATAGATGCCTTTTTATAGGCATAAAATGAAAATAAAAATGAAATTCTAAACAAATTACAATTAAAATAAATTCCTAAGCTAACTTGTTCTTGTGCCTTGAGTGATGATAATGGGCTTAGCTTGCTTTGGATTTGAGGAAGAGTGGATCTGGATAGCCTTGGTTCAATTGGTGAAGAATTGAATTTAAATGAAATTTTTATTGAATTTTTGGCCCATGGGTGTTGCTCCCAGGAAAAGGCTCGGCTCTCACCAAGAGCGCAGCATTGGTGCTGCCTTGACCATGTCAATTTTGGTGCGGCCCTGATAAAGCTCTTGGCAAGAGCTGAGCTTTGAAACTTTGCCTTGGTCCCTCATTATCTTGTAGCACTCGGTTCTCATGGAGAGCGTAGCTTTCCCCTTTGTCTTTAGTGAACCCCAGCTTCGAACCTTGGTGGGTGCACTTCAGAACAAATTTTATTTGTGAAGCAAACAAGGATAGTGCTTCTCTTGGGTGCAAGTTCCTTGGTTCGAATCTTGCTGGAAGCATTTTGTGCATTTTTCCTTGGAGAGTTGTAGCGCTCCTTTGCTTTAGAGTGAAGCTCCCTCTTCGAGTCCTGGTGAAGCCACTTTGATTCATTTTTGTTTATTTTTTGTCCTTAAAGATACCTTTCACTCGTGCCTCAATTTTATGCCAAATATTGATTATCATATATCGTTGGAAAGCTCTGAATGTCAGCTTTCCAACGCAACTGAAAGCGCATCAATCAAACATCTGTAGCTCAAGTTATAGCCCTTTAAAAGAGGCATGGTCATGCTATGAACACCCAAGTTTAACTTAGCAAAAATTTTGCTTCCAAGCTCACTTTTTTTGTACGGTAAAGCTAGGCTCTCCTTGTGAACCGAGCTTTGAGTGCTGATTGCCAATCTCCTTTAATTTGGTAAAAGCGTGGCCTAAGGCTCCAAAGTGTGCTCCAACTTTAAAGTGTGTCCCAAAGCTCTTTTTTTCCTCCTTTTTAGCTTATTTTGTGCTTCTTTGCTTCTTTTTCTTCTTATTTTCTACAAGATTTATAAAATTAAAAGATCAAAGAAATATACCAATTAAGTACAAAAGCATTCAATATTTAAGCACAAATCATCAATTTCTTGTATGAAAAAGCATAGAAAAACATGACATGATGACATGTCATCAATGGGGACAAGGATTTAGAACTAGGAATATCATATTAAACGTCAGGCTTAGGACTAAAGTTTAGCTTAATTTTATTTTATGGAATGTTGCTGTAAGGGCTAGCCAAACTTAACGTCAGAGGAACCAATGGGAGAAGACAATTCTGGTGGATGCAGCCAAGCAATTCGAATTTTTAGTGACAACTAATTAGAGTGACGCAGCGGAAGGCATGATGGAGTATTGACATGGTAGCATTATGAAAGATGAAGTACTTTAACGACTTGAATTAGGTTGGCGATATTAAGTAGCAGAACACTTCGTGGAAGGAGGAACATTTGTAGCTGAGGGTTATGTACTCTTGGTGGTGAATGCAACTCTGCGTGGATTACCAAAGGTTGAACAAAGTGACTGTAAAGAACAAGTATCCGTTGCCGAGGATAGATGACTTAATGGATTAGTTGCAAGGAGCTGAAATGTTTTCAAAAGTTGATTTAAGATCCGGTTACCATCAGATAGGGTGAAGGAGGATGGCAATGGGAGACCAAATACGAGAAAGATTACCAATAAATGCTTGTGACTCAATCTGTCTTTCTTTTATAATCTGTGTTGAAGTACTTTATTCTGTGATCCTTCTTGATAATTAATTTGAACGTTTCCTAAATCAAACCCTTGCTTGCATGTGTTCTTGCACGAAACTCGTACTCCTTGACGTAAGCCTAAACTTGTTTTAACTCAATCAAGTGTGAGAAAGATTACTGTTGCAATGAACCATCTTTATTAACAAACTCGTGATTTTTTTAAAAATCAGTAGAGATATATTTTGATTCAATATTCTATATCATTTTCCCCAAAGATCCTTAATTCGGAATTCCTTTCTTGAGGTGTATTCTAATTCTCTTTTTGGTGCATTTTCTTATTTTCTACAACCTCGTCTCATTTCAACACAATGTATCTTTTCAATTTTTTATGGATATCATTCGAATTGTTTACTCTCTTTTGAGCTTGGTATCCCTTCAGATAACTTGAGCTCATTTTGACGTTGCATGTAATCCGTAGACGCAACCATCGATATGTTAGCTCCTTAAGACACGAATTACGAACACGAAGGACGAAACTTGTGAGTGTGCGACATCACGAGGAGTTGTGAAGCCTTGCTTTTGTAAATGGCGTTACCTATGACTAAATTGATGCACGAGGATGCCCTGTTGTGGGAAAAATTCCTCAAAAACTTGAAAGAAAAATTGACTACAGAACCAATGTTGGTGTTGCTGGAACCCCATGAACCAGTTGGGATCTACGGTGACGCTTCGTTGGAAATCTTGGAGTGCGTTCTAATGTAATATTAGGATGTAGTGGTTTATGCATTGTGACAGTTGAAGCCGTACGAAGTGGATTCTTTGACTCACGATCTGGAGCCTGCTACATGTGTGCTATATTGAAGATGTGGAGCAAGGAGAGAAATACATCCATAGAAATGGATGAAATTACTAAAGGACTATGATTTTAGGTTAAGATACTACATAAGGATATCCACAATTGATTTTGGTTTTTATGTGTAGATTCTAGGATGATTGGTATAACATTTGGTACCTGGTGAATTATTTAAGTGCAGAAGCAAGTAGAAAAGGAGAAAAATTAGGGGGCATGAATTTAGGCTTGAATTTTGATTGGGTTTGACATTGAGTGGCATTTGATTTTAGTTATGATAAGTGGAAATTCATTGGTTGTTTAGTATGTTCAGTTGTAGCGTTGCACTTAAAGATGAATAACCTGAGTAGGTACCCTAGTTATTTTTGAGGTCCTAGGTAATACAATTATGGAGATTGAGGATTTAATGAGACCTTTAATTAGGCATAGAGATGCTATAAGGCCCTAAGTTATGAGTTAGTCTTAGAATGAATGTAAACCCTATTTGGGTAAAGTTGAGGAAGTTCAGAAGTAAGCATAAGTTCTATAATCTGATAATGATATATGACTTGACTGAATAATTGGATTAGTTAATTAATTAGTGGCTGAAAATCAGAGTAGCGCAACAAAAGCTTGTGGAATGCAATGGCACATGATAGTTGTGAATAGATGTAGAAAGATGGTGACTAGACGTATCTTAGGCTTGAAAACTTGAAGAGTTTAGTAGATTAATGTATGTAAAACTTTCTAAGAAACTAAGTTTAATTATGGTTGTAAGATTAAATTGATTTGGGGTAGGTTTTAGAGATGATTACATGTGTAGTTGGATTTGTGTGTAGATGGTAATGGATAAATTGTAGGTTTTGCAACATAGATTTGGATAACATTAAATTAAAATATTGATGTTATATTGAGGTTGACTGAAGGGAGCTAAGAGTAAGAGGAATGAGTATAGTATAGGCTTGAATTCGGTTAAGATATAGTATTATGAATAAGAATAAAGGGAGTAAATAGGAAATTAAGCTGACGTGGCAGAATGGAAAGGTGAATGGTAAGAGGTAGGTTTAAGTTGAGGGAACATTTAATGATGAAGAAGGGTAAACCAAATTTTGGGGACAAAATTTCTTATTGCTGGGGAGAATGTAAGAACCTCGATTAATTAACGGCTTAATTAATTAAGTTAATTGTCCAAAATAGGTTTCAAAAATTTAGAATATTAATTAAAAAATTTTAAATATGATATTTGGACTAAGTAGATTTTTCTAAGTTAGAAAATGTAATTTTCTGTGAAAAATTACGTAAAAGTGTACCGATAAATTACCCGGCACTACCTGCTTAAATCTGTCCAGTACTGTGTGAGAGTAGTAAAAAACTATAGAAAAACATAGGAAAATCATTAAAGTTGAAAACCGGGCGCTAATTCTAAAGTTTTGGCCCAAAATTGGGCCAAACGAGACAAAAACACTAATGGGTTGGACCGGGCCCAAGCCAACACATAAAAGCATATTAATGAACCCTATTCAGCCACCATAACCCTTAGAGAGTGAGAGCATGGAGTTGAAGTGAGAAGAAAGGAAGGGTTTTAAAAATACTATTCACATCCAACTTCATTTGATCATATCTCAAGTTACGGTGCTCTAATTCGTGTGCCGTTTGTGTCTACGAAGCTCTTGCCGAGCACGTTAGTTCTATCTAACTTTTGTAGGTAAGAATTTCACTCCCCATTCTACTGCTCTAAGAAATTAGAAATTTAAGGTTTTGGTTTTGAGTGGATTTTGAATTTTCAATTGATTAGCTGCTATCTAAGGTTGGGCTATTGGTGGTTTGTGCCCCAAACACCATTGGAAAAGGTAAGAAAACTCTTTACCCTTGTGAAATTGTGTATTTAAGTACCCTAGTTATTGATATGTGATAAATTATGTATGTCTAGCTTAAATTGTGATTATTGGAGCATTGGTTCTTGAGTTGGTAGATTGTTGGTGAATTGAGGCTTGTTGGAATCCAAATTTGGTGCATAGAGCATATTGAGAATCAGCTAAGATATGGTTTCGGTTTCTTCTATGTAATATGTAATATTTCTGGACACTTAAACTAGTGGACCATATGATAGGATTGAAATGAATATTGGTTGTTTGAATTGTGATTGTTTTATATACTTGTTGATGGAATGGTTGAGATAAGATTGTGGTAGAATACTAATAGGATGATGATAAATGATAAATGATACTTGTATGAATGGATTATTATTGATGAATAAGGTTGTTAAGATTGATTGGAAAATTGGTGAATTGAATGATAAAGTTGATGTGAAAATCATGGAGAAAATGAAATGGTAAGTGATGCAATGTATGGATGTGATTGTGAGTGTGAATAGTGAGATTTGGTATGTATTAGGATGTATATGAAATGGTTTTGATTGTGAAGTTTGGAAATTTTGAGAACCTTGCTGATTTTGTAAAACTTGGTTTTTGACAAATTTTGACGGATCATAACTTGAGCCTCAAACCTTTAAATTGGATGGACTTTGTTTTAAATTAAAGGTTATCTCAAGAGCTTTAAAATGATATAAAGTTTGAGGAAAATGGAGTTTTGTAGAGGAAGTTATGAACGTTTAAAGTTTGGTGTTCAAACTAAAAATTCTACACTTTACAAAATTCTATAAATCTAGAGGGGCATGTCTACGCGGGATGGGCCAAAACTCAATGATGCGTACGCGGCTCCATGCACCATACGTGGGTGATGGTCTCTGTCCAGCACTCCTACATATGCGGTCCATGGATGCGTATGCTGGATGGTCCAAATTTAGAGTGTGCATACGCACACGGGGATGTGCGTACACACAGATCCTGTTTTGCCGAAAAATAATTTTTTTTTTTCATTTTCAATGGTTGTCTAAATTTCTAAACTTCTTTAAGTTGCCGTTAACAGTACTATCTAGTAAATAGGTCATAAGCTTAATAGAGAAGAATTAGTGACTAAAATAGGTAAAATTTTACATGAATTTAGCAGACGAAGCCTTAGGTTTCTGGAGTACTGAGGGTGATTAGTTGAGTGAGATGGCAGAGTACTATAATGACAATTAATATGATGAATTGTGGAGTTATGGATTTGGTGATATTTGTGACGAGTCTAGGACTCAGAGTGGTATGATGGCTTTATTGAGTACTGAAATGACTTCTTAAAAGCACTGATATATTGTTTTATACTGATATTGTTGAGACATTATGCGCCTGGCAGGGATGATAGGTTAATCCCGCCTGTCGAGGTTGCGGCGGCGGCATAAGGGCAGTAGTTAGTCCCGTTTATATTGAGATGTAAGGTCTGTGGCTGAGTATCCCACCCGCATCCTTTCGGATCACAAGAGTGTGCCCGACACTATATCCGTGGGGGCCGGGGATCCCACTTATATTAGTGATCAAAAGGTGACATTCCAATGGGAATGTGTCGGGTTGGCAGTTGAACCGACAATGTGATATTACAGCTAAATAGGACAGGCATTCATCATGTGCATATTCTATATGTTTGCTTGCTTTGCCGACTTGTATTGTTGTCTAATTGTATAACATGCTTAATTGCTTTTTGAATTACTTGATATACATAATTATACTTGTGTTTTACTTGTATTGTTATTACTTATATTTTCTACTCGGATTGAGGAGGTTCGGAAGGCAATGGCAATGAGATCGCATGGAGGTTAGGCTGGTGAAGGCTGTTGGATAGCTGTGAACTGATAGTTTAGAAATTCCTTAAGTTAGATTACCTGTTTAAGGAATTATTTATCTATTTTATAAGCTTGAATATTATGATTGATGTGAAGTCCTAATATTGCCTCTAGTGTCCTGGAATCTTATATCTTATATGACTGGGCACTCTTACCATACTGAGAACTTCCGGTTTTCATATCATATTCTGTTGTTATTTTTCAGATGCAGGTCGTAACCCACCTCGGTGTGTTGGGTGATGGTGACAGAGCGGAGGATCTTATCATCTTTTGGATTTTCTATTGAATAGTTTGTTTTAGTATTCTCACTTTTGTATCTATATTTGCCTTAGAGGCTAATTTTGAATGAGATATTGTACATGTTGTTTCAACTTTTAGAATTTTGTTAGGTATGTATATAACTAGTCGACCTAAACTCCACAGGATGAGGCTAGTACTTTATGACTATTATACTCATATATCTACATATGCCTTGTTATCTTGTATCTATATCTTGTGCCTTTATGTGTGTAGCATCGTGTGAACATTTGCGCTTTTGTAACTCTATTTTTGAGCTTGTTTCTTCATCGGGCTTCTAGAACTATTATCCTTTTTCCAGATATACATATATATTATTGTATAAGACTTAAAATTATTGTGACTTTTAATTATCCTTTGCTTTATGGAATGAGGTAAGGCTGAGGGTAATTAGAGTCTTACACTTTTCTTCTCACGTGACACCAGCAACCCCATGCCCCCAGTGCGGCAACGCCATCGTCCCATTCCCACTAAGCACCACCCCAACCTGTGGCGACCCTGCCTACAAGATCCGCTGTACCTCCAACACTCTCGTCTTCGACACGCTCAACAACTCCTACCTGATCGAGTCCATAAACCCTTAGTCTCAGCGCCTCAACATCTGTCTTGCGCCACTCCTGCCGAACATGTGTGTCACCAACAATAAGGTTCACCCAGGGATCCAGCTCAACAACACCCTCCCTTTCAACATCACAAGCTCCAATACCATTGTTTACCTCAATTGCACCCAAATGCTTCTCATGTCACCATTCAACTGCTTTTCCTCCAGCCTCTGCCATACCTATATCAACGCCACCAGATCCATCCCCGCATGCAATAATGGATCACTGTGTTGCATGTTCCGTGCCGGCGGCTCTAGTAACTCCTACCAGCTGCTTCTTCCGCCGATGACGACGAGCTCAGGGAAGGCGTCTGAGCGCGACTGAGATCGAGACAGTGACGACTAACAAGATGATGACGACTGATAACGCGGAGAGTGACGAAGACCTTGAGTGCTTGACTAGAGATGAGAGAGGGAAAGAGCTTGAGATTGAGCTAGTGAGCAAAGAGATGAGAGCTCGAGCTTCAGTGAGAAAAAGGAGGGGAATAAGATGATAGGGCTAGATTTTTTTAATTTTTGGGTCAGCTTAATAGATTAGTGAGAGATTTGGCTTGGGTTTAGGCTTGGACAAGGACAAAGGATTAGGGTTAGGATTTTTTTGTAGGGACCTAATTATATTTTTAAATTATTAGGGATTTAAATGCACACAAAATAAAAAATTAGGAATATATTTGTTTTTTTATCAAAAAATTTAAACATGATTCGGTTCAGATTGTGTAAATTGATCGGATCAAACCGGGTCTAATAATTATAATACAGACAATTGAGTTTATTATTGTTGCTATAATAAACCAATTTTGTTTTGGTTTATTAAAAAGTAAATTATTAACTGGTTTAATAAAGATGTCCAATAATAACATGACACATGTAAACGTCTTTAAAAAAAAAGACATTTTTAGTGTCTTTATTAAAGTGGTCTCCAACTATGATAACAGTATCGCTAGCCAGCCAAGAATTTCGCAAAAACAATCATAATGTTAACTACTATAAATAACAATAAAGCCAAGCAATCAAGTAATTTTTCTTCGACAATATTGTTCAAAATAAAAAAAAATCTTAAATTTTCTCTTTAAATCAAACCTTTTAGTAAGTTAATATTTCTATTAATGAATGTTTATAATCTTGACAAATTTACCTATGAAAAAATGAAACTAATATTGTACTTATAAAAGATGAGTTCTGATAGACAAAATCATTCAAGTACTAAAAAAATATCTAAATTTTAAAATTATCCTTCCTAACTTTACCTCACCCAATCTTATATTTCCAATTTCTAGCTCTTCACATAAATTATTTTTATGAGTAAATTGTCAAAATTATTGTTGAAAGATTACTCATTTTCCAAATTGGTTCTCGAAAAATTTTTTTAATTAAATTATTCCTTCAAATATTTTAAGTTAGTCAAATTAATCCTTTTGTCACTTTCATTGCTGACAGTATCAAATTTTGCTAATGTGAAACAATAAGTGGTACCACAATGACTACAGCATATAACTAGAAGTTCTAATTAGCTGTTATAAGCTCATGCAATTATATCAAATCAACCTCAAATTAAAGGGGATCTTGAGGTATTGAAATCTTTTAATTTGGAGTTGATTTGATCTAATTTCATAAACTTATCAAATTAGTAGCCAATCAGGACTATCAGGTGTGTGCTACGATGTCACTTAACATGCCATGTCACGCCATGAGCAACAAAAGGAATGAATGGACTTGTTCTGAGGCTTACCTAAAACCAATGTCATTTGAGCCTAAACATGAGGTACAAGCTCCTCTTGAGTGAGAGGCTCCTTTGTCTCCTTTTTCAAAGTAGTGCCATCCAAACTCTTGGAGAGATTAGAGGTGGTACCTGCAAAGAGACTCCAATGCTTCAGTTAGCAAGGGTTTTAGGTAGGTTTTTATGTAGATTATATTTCAAATAATACCTGAGAGTAAATATTTATAGTTGTAGGTGGTGAGTCAGTAACCACTCTTGACGTGGTTCCACCTTTGGTGGTGGGTAGTTACTCCCTTTTGTTAGAGAGGTTGCTAATATCTCATTTCTAAATTAGTAGGAGAGATTGTAGGAGTTGGTTATTTATTAAGGTAAGTCGGGCTAAATTCATGTCGCTATGGCCGACTTTTGTGAGGCCAGGTAGGTCGCAATGAGGATCTGGACTTATTTTCGGTCGACCGTTGATTGGGTTTTTAATTATTTTGATCCTGGCTCATGTAGTAGGCTAGAGTATGAATAATGTCTCTATTTGAGGTTGAATTTTTGTAAGTCAAACTTAAGCATATAATCAATTCGACCATAGAGTCCAACTAAATTCGTTCGAGTAGGTCATTCATGCTGACTTCTTGATTTAATTAGATGGAAAAATTTGACATGATTGGCATATGCGAAGGTCGGGAACTCAACGTGATTTGAGTACTTGTGATATTTTATTTTGTAACTGCTCGAGTGCTTTTTTTGAAAATGTGCACCATCATTTAAAGTGGGGTAACTTTTACCCTTTTGCCCCAATCACTTTATAAATGTAACTCTTTCTCTTCTTTCCCTTTTTTTTATTCTTTTCTTCGAAAAATGCTCTATATTCTTCGAAGTTGTTTTGCTTTTTTTCTCTGTAAAATTTTCTCTTCTTCATTTCCTCTTCTAATAGGTTAAAGCTTATAAATAGATCGAAAGGTTAAGCACGATTTCGGTATCTAAGGTTGAGGTCAAAAATTCTTTTCGCCCATGAACTATTTTTGCACTTGAATTCGTCTCTAAGGTCCAATGTAGTTTTAAAATCGTCCTACGGACAATTATACCCTTAACTCACCCTATCACCATTTCACTCCCTCTATGCTATATTTCCTCCTACGTTCTCTCTTCTCATTATTTGCAATATGTCTCTCTCTCTCTCTTTCTCTCTCTCTCTCTCTCTTTCTCTCCCCCTTCATCTCTCTGTCCATCTCTAAAATTATTGTGTTAATGTTATTTTTGAATGTGTTGAAAAGAGAAAAAACCACGATAGAGATGGTAGGAAGAGATGCTGAAAGATGCATGCGAGCAGAGGCTATCGTAGTGCGCAAGCGGCAGAAACACAGGCGACAACACAGGAATGGAGTAATGATGCAGGAGGAGAGGTCGAATGGAGCAATGATATCGGTGACGTCCTTTGATTATAGAGAAAGAGAAAGAAGGAAAGGTTAGAGATAGAACGATGTCAATTACAGAAAAGAAACAATGTTGGCAATGATTGACAAGGTTATTGAGGCAAGCGAGGTAAGTGGCTATAACAGTGCCAGTGACAGTCACCTTCTGAAGCCATTATAGCAACACCAACAACAGCTTCGGCAAAGCAGTGGTTACACCCACAATTGAAAGCAACAACCCTCTCTGTGTTTGCATCCCTCCCTTCTCTCTTTTTAGCGAACCACCTTTCTTCTTCTTCTTCTTTTCTTTCTAATTTTGCTTTCTTTTCTTTCCACCTCTCTCCTTCGTTCTACCCTTTTTACTCTCGCTATTGTTGCCATTGTTGTCTCTATGAAAAGGGAGAAAAAAAGAAGGAAACGATGATAAAGAGAGACAAGATGAGGAATAGGGGGATAGTGGTAGTGATATTTTTGTTATTTAAAAAATTATTGTCTTCAAAAGGACAACGTTAATATTAAATTGAACGTTGGAGACCATTTCAAACCAAAAAAAGGTTGGGGAGGAGAAACTTTTTAGCCTTAACTTTAGGGACCAAAATCATACTTAACCCCAAGTAAAAAATCTCTTCTTAAAGAGATCCAAACAAACTTGATTATCCTCAATTTTCAATTTTGTCCAATCAAAACCACCTAATTCATAGTCCTGAAACATTGTCCCAAAAGTCGGAAAAAAAAATAAAGGAACGAAGGAAAAACCTTCGGAGGTATTTACAATCAACAACAAAACAATCTCATGTGTTGTGTAAAAAAAGGGAGAAAACCAAAGTTCTCCGCAATCTCTCAGCAAAAAACTCATATTTAAATTACCACAATTCTTGTCATGAGTTAATATCAAATAAATAACGATTTTGCTAGATAGACAATGACTTTTTGTAAATAATGTGAATAATAGACTCTAAAATTGGCCCAATAAATTAAAAACACACTACACTCCTAATTACCACCAAAACCCTAATTTTAACCATCATAATCATCCAATCCCCCTTTTGACCTAGTAGTAAACCCATTTCCCCCTCCCCCCATTTTGAATGAGCAGCTGCCAAAGAGAGCCCAACCACCAGCGCTGCAGAACCAACCTCCATCAAGTCCATTGCAACCTGAACAGTTGGCGCAACCCAATAGCTTCTCCCGCATGATTGCATTCTTCCCTTCACGCTTAGTGTTCACTACTGTCGTCTTCTCGGGCACTTCCCTCGTGCTGCCGTCGAGCATCGATCATCGACTAGGAGCTCCCCGTCGCCATCGTTTGGTCACCAGACAGTCACACCCTGCATCATCCTGTGTCGCACCATACTCATTGTTGAATGCTGTATCTTCTTTGCGCTACCTCTGGTCTGCTGTGAAAGAATCCAACGCCACCGTTATTTGTGCCTGATCTCTGCTAATAGAGGTCAATACAAGGTTAGTTATTTTTTTAGTGATTAGCTGTTCATCAAAGGCTTTAGGCAATGGTTGTTTCAACCAGGTGTACTGCCTATGCACATCTATAAAACTATTTGAGTTCCAAGAGTGATGTTAAAGAAAATAACCGGTTGTTATTCCTAAATTTCTTATTTTTTGTCTTTTTTTTATTGTTGACTGAATCCAAGTTTGTTCTGTCCAGGGTTTTAGTTAGTTAGAATTTGGTTTTGACTCACACGTTTTTTTAGATTCGTTGCCCTAATTATTTATTCATTGTAAGACGGTTGGTTATATCACCAGGTGCATGGATGGTTGGATTAAATTCAAGTCTTCAAATTTAGTTTGAGTTCAGTGACCAATATTTTGCTTGTTTTAGTTTATGTATCTGTATATGGTTCTGGAATTGGGTTGGATTTGTTTGTTAGTTTTTTTAATCACAATTGAAAGTGTAATATGCTACTTCTCCACATCTTTATTTGGTTATTATGGTACCTTTAGACTGTGGATATTCAATTTTCACTACATACTAACTGGATGATTATTTTACCAGGTATTTGGAGGTTTACCTGGTTGATCGAGTGGTTAATTGCGTACTTCTTTTACTTTTTTGTTTAGGAGTCACAGTTGGTTTAACTAACACTGCACAACATTAGTTGGTCTAGTTATGTGAAAAGGCATCCATAATTATTAATTTTAAATTTTAATGTGATGCTACTCTATGTGTCGTGCTCTTGGGGTTGTTAGCTAGTTGTATTATTCTAGTAATATGATAATGAGTAGTATGTGGGAATACTAATGATTTATTGGTTCTTAACAGGCTATAACCTGTTCTGAGTTTTATTTGCTGAAGTGCATTTCATCATTCATTCGTCTTGGTTCTAGTTGCTTCTAACATGTGTTCTATTTGTTGATAGAAATTAGTCGAGACGTGTTATTCTCCACGCTATATAAACGCGATGATCACCAACCTGGAAAAATTAATACCAATGTGAAACTAGCTGAGATCGATGCTATTGGGTTTGGATTCATGAACAGGATCCCACACTGGGTAGTGAAGCAGAGCATAATGGTACAACTAGCAAAGTCATACGATGTGGATACAAACACACTTATAGTGGATGTCGGCAACATCCGCATTAATGTTGAGTTGATAGGAAGGGCTTTAGGCATACCCTCTGGTGGTAAGTTGTCGTTGTTTCTTATTGAGGGTTTGGTGTATATGGTTCCATTGGTTTCTTTTTATCTTTTCTAACAATTATTGTACGTACTTGGGTGTCTCCACAATTTAGGTGTTGACTTTTCCCAACTAAACAAGAAGAATGCTGCCCATATGGCAATCAAAGCACAATTCCAAAAAAAAGGACCACCCAATTACAAGACCTCGTATATGGCTGCCCAATGGAAACCGAGGTAGAACAGATGAATTTCAGACGGCACTTCATATTGGTGGTACTGAATATATTCCTATGTCCAACAAATCAACAGACCATATCTCCCTGGCACATACCTCTGATTTTGGATGTCTCAGACCCCAGCAAATTCAATTAGGCATTTAGGACATTCAAGTGGTTAATACTAGTGGTAGAAAAACACAAAACCAAGAAGCATGAAACTTATGGTGGCTGCATGTTTGCCCTGATGGTAAGTTTAATTGTTAAACTGCTTGTATATCCTACTTGCGTTTATGTTGCACCACTAAATGTTTTAACATTTCCATCCAGCTATTGTACTTTCAGCGACTGAAGGATGGTCTGCTAGATCGCTATCAAGAACCAGAGGCATGGGTCATCACATAAACTGCAACAGAACTTGAAAAGAAGGCAACTAATTTCCTTACTTAGGTACTAAACTAGAAGATTTATTCTTTATTCTTTGTACTAACAAGTTTCTCCAGTGGAATTTAGATAATTACTTTCTAACCCATTTAATCTTGACTAATTAGGGTTGCATCAGCAATAAGGCAAAAGTAGGAGAGGAACTCAAGCTTGGAACAAAGAAGAAGGGTGCGCACACCGCATCCAGAGAAGGAAGCCCAAAGATGGAATGCAAGACTACAGTGGTGCACAAGGTAATTCGCCTATTGGAATTTAAATTACTGACAATATGCAAGCTATAGGCAGTTAGATTACATGCTAATTTGATGTGTTTATTTGTAATTGCAAAACTGGAGTCATGTTCCTTTATCCTTTGGATGTTTTGTAAGGTTAAGATTATTGTAATTGTATGTCAAAAATGGTATGGTTATTATTTACTTTTGTGGATGCATCTACCCAGGAAAACAAGGAAGGAGCCTTTAAAAGCCGGCCCCTGAAGACATCAGAAGAACCGTCCTTGAGCCCAATTCAAACAAAACTACCAGAAAGCCGTACAGCGGCACAAGAGGTGAGTGCATGTTGTTGTGCATATAGGTTGATTTTTTGACATAGTAACTCGAATTCCTAATCAGTTTTGTTAGAGTTGGATTTTGTTTTGTTTTATGTTAATTATGTCGGATGTTCGTTTTATATTGTATGAGGATGGTTACTGACACAATAAAGTAGATATTCATCTTGGTACTAGAGTAGCCTATTTTATTTATTGAATTTTTTCCTCTCGTCCTTATTGTGTGTGAAATTTATAATATATTGTTCATTTTCTTCTATTCACCAGTTCGACATTTACAACCCAGAAAATTAGGAAAAGGCACGCAGAAAAAATTGCCTGTTGTCAGAGGCAGATTGTGCAGAAGCAGGACAACATCACCTTCAGAGCAAGCTGCCCTAAAGCACAAGGAGACACCAGTAGTTACTCCCAACTCTGACGATGAAGATAATGAGCCAATTACTAAAAGAATGTTCTGCCTATTTCAGAACAACTAGAACCCACATGGTGAGAGCCCAAGGGATAACGAAGTTAGTGTTAAACAACTAAATAACAATGAAAACCCATTGGAGGCACAGGAAACTGATCCAGTAACACCATCAATAGCACTTATTCAACATACTGGATATGATTTTGACAGGAAAGTTCTATGGGTTAAAATCTGTTGTATATATCAATTCTCCATATGTTGTGTTTCCTGTGATTTAAAGCCTTAAATTCGTTGTATTAGCTAAAAACAGTTGCATTCAATACAGAGACTTTGACGTGAACCTGATGCAGTGTCCAGAAGTTGAAGAAATATTGGTAAACATTAAACAAGATCGGTACACAAGGTCAATAAACATGGAAATCCTTCAAATCATGATGCTGAAGAATTCACGTTGTCACACACCGAGCCTAAGAAAGCCTAGCTTTTCTCTTAGGTTGACTCAGCTTGAGAAGTCCCCATTCCCTATCACATTAGTACATCAGAGGCTTAAGAATGTCAGGTTGGGCGAGCTTTAGGAGAAAAAAATCTGAGGTTGAATTCTGAACTCGCCCCTCGATAAAGAGCAAGCATTGACAACCTACAAAGGTAGGCCGCATCTTCAGTTGTTGAGAAAGGATCTATGGACGTTGAAAGCACATGGTTGGATCAACAGAAACATAAGTGACTGAACTCCATGTTGAAGTTAACCTTATTGTATTGTTCACATATTTAATATTGTGCATGTGAAATTTACCACGCAGATCGTGCAATAGATGTGCTACACATTCAATGATTCACGGGCTATAAGATTCAAACGTGATTTTTACCATGTGTGTCTAAGAATATTGGTATAAATACTATAAAATTTTTTTTGCAATCTTACAGTACCTATTGTCGTACTGATTGCTTCTTTCATAACAGGAAATGGTGACACAACAGCATAACCTGGATTCCTTCAATAACGGGCCAGTTTTGGTGTTTGTGGGATTGGGTCCAAACTTTGGAGAGGATACCAAGTTCTTCAACAAAATCGACGCAGTCACAAGAAAATGGGTGAGACATCAGTCTATTTTATGTATTTCATATTATATCATATTCAGATAAGTTGAATATGTTTATCCAGATTAATTGTTCCGCCTAGTTTGCTAAGTTTGTCTCGAATATGCTAAACTTTGCTGGTTGTGTTTTCTTTATGGACTTATTGAATCATACTTATTAATTTTGGGGATTGTGTGGATGTTCAGTTCACTATGAATTGGAATGATTGTTTCAATTGAAAAGGGTATGTTCATTTTATCCATACATGATAATTTCATTGATTGGTTGTACATGCAACAGACTGGTAGGTTTCTGTTATAATTTGAAGTGGTTGTCACATAACTTGATTTCAGTTAGGTCCTAACAACAACAATGGGAGTTAATTGATTCAGATACGGTACATTTTGATGCATGTAATACGATGTAATCAAGTGTTGAATATTTTGTACTTTGTGAATCTTTATTGCAATGGTTTATTCCGATGTCTTCACAAGGCCATTGGTGGCTATATGCGTTTGAGATGACAAGAAAAAATATGTTGGTAATCGATAATCTACATACTGAGGTACCCATTGATAGATGGAGGTAAACTCGATGCATATGCAGTAAGATAAGACATCCCCTAAACCCCGTGAACATTGCTAGTATATATACTAATAACATATTAACACGAAAGAACTCTGGCTACTTTACTGGGATGGCTAAAGTGGCAATCCTCACATACAAGCGCAGTACAAATGGCCCAAGTTATACATAAGCCAAAGTGCCTAAGCAACCAAACAGGTAAGTAGAACCGAAAAACACACCCAACAATGTATCCATAACGAACTTGCTATAACACGTGTATTATCCTGATAGCACTAATCTTACTTGTTTATGTAGCTAGGATTGTGGCATCTATGCCATTAAATTCATGGAGACGTGGACTGAAGATTGTAACCTAGATGAATGGGACGATGTAAGTTTACTATTCCTTCTAGTTTTAATTTGTTATTTGCAATTCATGTTACTCTGACACTTCTAACATTGCACTCACTATGAAAACACCATATAGGATATGCTTAGGTATGATATTAGAGCTAATGGTGGAAATTGTCATGGGCGCAAACAATGCATCAATTGATCTGGTGCAAACTTTGTTGGAATAAAAGATTGAACCCATATGCCGCAACCATCCAAAAAACAAGCAAAAGGAAGATAAATCACCATTCATAGCACCAAGCACAAGAACATTGATGCAACGGATCAAAAGATTACCTGTGAGAAAGGCCATGAAAGGGAGAAAGAAATACATGTACTTAATTCTAATAACCACAAATACCTTTTGGACACTGTTTACGTGTTTTCAAGAAGGAGTTTTGTTAGACACAGGGTAAAGTTTCCTAGCGAATAACATTTATATGATCTATTAGTTTTCAAACTCCTCTGATTCTGTTACATTATATTAGCAATGCATAAATGCTAATAGAAAATAATCACACATTTAAAGATAAGAATATTCATCCGTAGACATAGTAACTCGAGCATCTAGTATTTTCCGAAATGAGAACTAGTTAAGACGAAACCAAGCCAACAACTATCAAGGTAAGAAATTAAAATAACCATCCACACAAATAGTAAATCAAACATCCATTATATCTTTACCTATACCTAATTTAAAACACTACTCGCTTGAGTAACATAATAACTATCCAGATACTATTGGAAATAACCATCTGCAAACCTATTGAATCAAACATCCAGCATATATTACTTGTAATTAATTATACACACTATACTAAGAGTAATATAAATAACCATCAGCATACCTAATGAAATGGACATTTAGGGTCTCTTAGATGGTAACTAGTTAAACCAAAAGCAATTAAACAAATATGAAGGTAATATTAGGGTAACCATCTATACACCTACTGAGTTGAATATCTAGCCATCTCTAGCCATTGTTAACTATGCACTTGTAAAACAAGTCAACAGGAGTAACCATCTAATTTAGAAACAAAATAACAATTTGTATACCTATTGAACTGAATATCCGGCATATGTTACTAGTAACTATGTAATCAAGCCAGTTGCATGAATATTATACTAACCATCCACATTCCTGATGAACTCAAAATGACATGATTAAGTAGAATTTAGTGGTATTTTAATATGCCTCTAATAATATACACCATGTACTCAACGTATATTGACAAAGTTTTCTAGTTTAATCACTAATCAATGCATCCAATAACACAAAAAAAATATAAATTCATTCAACATTAGCCTACATCTAGTCAAACCACATAAAAACAGAAACACGCCAACCATGTGCAAGTAGCAAGAAGACACCAAACAGAATACTAGTTTCATACACATCTAACCATAAACAACTCAGACTGCAAAATAACCATCAAACATACATATTTAGTTGGAACACCTAATAAACTAGATCTCTAATATAATATAACGGATTTCGTATCCAAAACAAACTAGGTATTACTGAAAGAGTTTAACAGGGACATGAATCCACTAAATCCTCGTGGAACAATCTGCCCATCAGAAGAACCCAACTCTATGTTTTCAGAAGATTATACATGATTATCCTGAAAGAAACAAACACATACGAACAGAAGTTATTATCTACATAATCAACTTTGTAATAAAAGTGTATCTTTAAAATAATTAAGATACCTACTGAGCCTAAATTCTTCCGCTTTTTCCGCATGGATTTCTTGATCGACTTCTCTAACTCAGATACGAGTCTTTTACTTTTTGGACGACCTTTTGTGGTGACCTTTGATGGACCTTGAATGTTCTCTGTGCCTACCACGGAGGAAATTCGTGTGGCCATGTTAGTGTGGACATCAACGACAGTATTGTTCTGTAACTTGGCACGGTAATCAACGAGCTTGGCCCTTGCATTGTCCAAAACAGCATGCAATATGGCTGCTTCATCGTCACCATTCACAAATTCTTGAGCAACGTTGTAGAAATGTGTACATAACCCTCTAAAAAAGTTATGGCTCTCAACTAAATATCTCACGTCGTGGCTACTCTTAATGTAGGTGTGCTTGCACTTTATGTTCTTGCTTCAACGAGGAAGAACATAGTAGGAAGGCACTTTATTCACTTTGTAAGAAGAAAAAACTACCAGACAGTGGCAATACAATATACCTGAACTCTCGAACAAGTTGCACTCACATCAAACCCCATGAGTTGACCGGTTAAAATGGACGTGGTACGAAACATACCGGGTCTTCTCATTGACTAATTTTTCCTCTTCCACTTTTATCCAAACCGAGTCACTCTCTTCATAAATGGCACAGATATTGCAATCACCCTTCTTGCCAAACTTCATTTAGACATCCTTAAACATGTGTTTGGTGTACTCTTGTTGAAATTGTCTTTCAATGGCTGAGCTAGTTGCACATGAGATTACTCCTCTCGAGTTTGCAGCATCGTCCTCCAGTTTCTGCTGCTTCTTATTTCCAAGCACATTTTCGACCTTGTGGATGAACTGAACTAAGCTAGTCTTGCTATGTAAGAATTCATCATAGAATACGTGCATATGGTGCGCAAAATTGTGATCACTACAACTTCACACAACTAACCAGCAAGTGCACTGGGTCGTCCAAGTAATACCTTACGCGAGTAAGGGTCGATCCCACGGAGATTGTTGGTATGAAGCAAGCTATGGTCACCTTGTAAATCTCAGTCAGGCAGACTCAAATGGGTATAGTGGTATACGAATAAAGCATAAAGATAAAGATAGAGGTACTTATGTAATTCATTGGTAGGAACTTCAGATAAGCGTATGAAGATGCCTTCCCTTCCGTCTCTCTGCTTTCCTACTGTCTTCATCCAATCCTTCTTACTCCTTTCCATGGCAAGCTTATGTAGGGTTTCACCGTTGTCAGTGGCTACCTCCCATCCTCTCAGTGAAAATGTTCCTATGCTCTGTCACAGCATATGGCTAATCAGCTGTTGGTTCTCGGTCAGGCCGGAATAGAATCCAGCGATTCTTTTGCGTCTGTCACTAACGCCCCGCCTGCTAGGAGTTTGAAGCACGTCACAGTCATTCAATCACTGAATCCTACTCAGAATACCACAGACAAGGTTAGACCTTCCGGATTCTCTTGAATGCCGCCATCAGTTCTCGCCTATACCACGAAGACTCTGATCTCACGGAATGGCTGGCTCGTTTGTCAGGCGAGCACTCGGTTGTCAGGCGATCAACCATGCATCGTGTATCAGGAATCCAAGAGATATTCACTAGAGCCTTGATTGCTTGTAGAACAGAAGTGGTTGTCAGTCACCTTGTTCATAGGTGAGAATGATGATGAGTGTCACGGATCATCACATTCATCAAGTTGAAGAACAAGTGATATCTTGGACAAAGAACAAGCGGAATTGAATAGAAGAACAATAGTAATCGCATTAATACTCGAGGTACAGCAGAGCTCCACACCTTAATCTATGGTGTGTAGAAACTCCACCGTTGAAAATACATAAGAACAAGGTTTAGGCATGGCCGAATGGCCAGCCTCCCAAAGTGAGTTCAATCATAAAAACATGATCGAAAAGGCTCCTCTAATACAATAGCAAAAGGTCCTACTTATAGAAAACTAGTAGCCTAGGGTGTACAGAGATGAGTAAATGACATAAAAATCCACTTCCGGGCCCACTTGGTGTGTCCTTGGGCTGAGCAATGAAGCAATTTCGTGTAGAGACTCTTCTTGGAGTTAAACGCCAGCTTTTATGCCAGTTTGGGCGTTTAACTCCCATTTAGGTGCCAGTTCCGGCGTTTAACGCTGGAATTTCTGAGGGTGACTTTGAACGCCGGTTTGGGCCATCAAATCTTGGGCAAAGTATGGACTATCATATATTTCTGGAAAGCCCAGGATGTCTACTTTCCAACGCCGTTGAGAGCGCGCCAATTGGGCTTCTGTAGCTCCAGAAAATCCACTTCGAGTGCAGGGAGGTCAGAATCCAACAGCATCTGCAGTCCTTTTCAGTCTCTGGATCAGATTTTTGCTCAGGTCCCTCAATTTCAGCCAGAAAATACCTGAAATCACAGAAAAACACACAAACTCATAGTAAAGTCCAGAAAAGTGAATTTTAACTAAAAACTAATAAAAATATACTAAAAACTCAACTAAAACTACTAAAAACATACTAAAAACAATGCCAAAAAGGGTACAAATTATCCGCTCATCACAACACCAAACTTAAATTGTTGCTTGTCCTCAAGCAACTGAAGATCAAATAAGATAAAAAGAAGAGAATATGCAATGAACTCCAAAAACATCTATGAAGATCAGTATTAATTAGATGAGCGGGGCTTTTAGCTTTTTGCCTCTGAACAGTTTTGGCATCTCACTCTATCCTTTGCAACTCAGAATGATTGGCTTCTTTAGGAACTCAGAATCCAGATAGTGTTATTGATTCTCCTAGTTAAGTATGATGATTCTTGAACACAGCTACTTTATGAGTCTTGGCCGTGGCCCAAAGCACTCTGTCTTCCAGTATTACCACCGGATACATACATGCCACAGACACATAATTGGGTGAACCTTTTCAGATTGTGACTCAGCTTTGCTAGAGTCCCCAATTAGAGGTGTCCAGGGTTCTTAAGCACACTCTTATTGCCTTGGATCACAACTTTATTTCTTTCTTTCTCTTTCTTTTTCTCTTTCTTTTTCGTTTTTTTTTTCGCCTCCTTTTTTTTGTATTCACTGCTTTTTCTTGCTTCAAGAATCATTTTTATGATTTTTCAGATCCTCAGTAACATGTCTCCTTTTTCATCATTCTTTCAAGAGCCAACATTCATGAACCACAAATTCAAAAGACATATGCACTGTTTAAGCATACATTCAGAAGACAAAAGTAATGCCACCACATCAAAATAATTAAACTGCTATAAAATTCAAAATTCATGCAATTCTTTTTCTTTTTCAATTAAGAACAAATTTTTTTTATTTAAGAAAGGTGATGGATTCATAGGACATTCATAACTTTAAGGCATAGACACTAAGACACTAATGATCACAAGACACAAACATAGATAAACATAAGCACTAAAATTCGAAAAACAGAAAATAAAGAACAAGGAGATTAAAGAACGGGTCCACCTTAGTGATGGCGGCTCTTTCTTCCTCTTGAAGATCCTATGGAGTGCTTGAGCTCCTCAATGTCTCTTCCTTGTCTTTGTTGCTCCTCTCTCATGATTCTTTGATCTTCTCTAATTTCATGAAGGATGATAGAGTGTTCTTGATGCTCCACCCTTAGTTGTCCCATGTTGGAACTCAATTCTCCTAGGGAGGTATTTAGTTGCTCCCAATAGTTTTGTGGAGGAAAGTGCATCCCTTGGGGTATCTCAGGGATCTCATGATGAGAGGGGTCTCTTGTGTGCTCCATCCTTTTCTTAGTGATGGGCTTATCCTCATCAATAGGGATGTCTCCCTCTATGTCAACTCCAACTGAATAACAGAGGTGACAAATAAGATGAGGAAAAGCTAACCTTGCTAAGGTAGAGGACTTGTCCGCCACCTTATAGAGTTCTTGGGCTATAACCTCATGAACTTCCACTTCTTCTCCAATCATGATGCTATGAATCATGATGGCCCGGTCTAGAGTAACTTCGGACCGGTTGCTAGTGGGAATGATTGAGCGTTGGATGAACTCCAACCATCCTCTAGCCACGGGTTTGAGGTCATGCCTTCTCAATTGAACCGGCTTCCCTCTTGAATCTCTCTTCCATTGGGCGCCCTCTTCACAAATGTCAGTGAGGACTTGGTCCAACCTTTGATCAAAGTTGACCCTTCTAGTGTAAGGGTGTTCATCTCCTTGCATCATGGGCAAATTGAATGCCAACCTTACACTTTCCGGACTAAAATCCAAGTAATTCCCCCGAACCATAGTAAGATAATTCCTTGGATTTGGGTTCACACTTTGATCATGGTTCTTGGTGATCCATGCATTGGCATAGAACTCTTGAACCATCAAGATTCCGACTTGTTGAATGGGGTTGGTAAGAACTTTCCAACCTCTTCTTCGGATCTCATGTCGGATCTCCGGATATTCACCCTTTTTGAGTGAAAAAGGGACCTCGGGGATCACCTTCTTCAAGGCCACAACTTCATAGAAGTGGTCTTGATGCACCCTTGAGATGAATCTTTCCATCTCCCATGACTCGGAGGTAGAAGCTTTTGCCTTCCCTTTCCTCTTTCTAGAGGTTTCTTCGGCCTTGGATGCCATAAATGGTTATGGAAAAACGAAAAAGCAACGCTTTTACCACACCAAACTTAAAAGGTTTGCTCGTCCTCGAGCAAAAGAAGAAAGAAGAGAGTAGAAGAAGAAGAAATGAGGAAAAAGGGAATGGCTATGGGTTCGGCCAAAGAGGGGGAGAAGTGGTGTTTAGGTTGTGTGAAAATGAAGGGGTGAAGAAGGGTATATATAGGGGAAGGGGGGTTCATGGTTCGGTCAAGTGAGGGTGGGTTTGGGTGGGAAAGTGGTTTGAATTTGAATGGTGAGATAGGTGGGGTTTTATGAAGGATGGATGTGAGTGGTGAAGAGAAAGAAGGGATTTGATAGGTGAAGGGTTTTTGGGGAAGAGGTATTGAGGTGATTGGTGAATGAGTGAAGAAGAGAGAGAGTGGTGGGGTTGGTGGGGATCCTGTGGGGTCCACAGATCCTGTGGTGTCAAGGAAAAGTCATCCCTGCACCAAATGGCATTCAAAATCACGTTTTGAGCCATTTCTGGCGTTAAACGCCGGGCTGGTGCCCATTCCTGGCGTTTAACGCCAGGTTCTTGCCCTTTTCTGGCGTTTAACGCCAGTCTGGTGCCCCTTTCTGGCGTTAAACGCCCAGAATGGTGCCAGACTGGGCGTTAAACGCCCAACTGCTAGCCTCACTGGCGTTTAAACGCCAGTGGGTTCTTCCTCCAGGGTGTGCTGTTTTTCTTCCTATTTTTCATTCTGTTTTTGCTTTTTCAATTGATTTTGTGACTTCTCATGATCATTAACCTACAAAAAAACATAAAATAACAAAAGAAAATAGTCAAAATATAACATTGGGTTGCCTCCCAACAAGCGCTTCTTTAATGTCAGTAGCTTGACAGATGGCTCTCATGGAGCCTCACATTTTCTCAGAGCAATGTTGGAACCTCCCAACACCAAACTTAGAGTTTGAATGTGGGGGTTCAACACCAAACTTAGAGTTTGGTTGTGGCCTCCCAACACCAAACTTAGAGTTTGACTGTGGGGGCTCTGTTTGACTCTGATTTGAGAGAAGCTCTTCATGCTTCCTCTCCATGGTGACAGAGGGATATCCTTGAGCCTTAAACACAAAGGATTCTTCATTCACTTGAATGATCAACTCTCCTCTATCAACATCAATCACAGCCTTTTCTGTGGCTAGGAAGGGTCTGCCAAGGATGATGGTTTCATCCATGCACTTCCCAGTCTCTAGGACTATGAAATCAGCAGGGATGTAATGGTCTTCAATCTTCACCAAAACATCCTCTACAAGTCCATGAGCTTTTTTTCTTGAGTTGTCTGCCATCTCTAATGAGATTCTTGCAGCTTGCACCTCAAAGATCCCTAGCTTCTCCATTACAGAGAGAGGCATGAGGTTTACACTTGACCCTAAGTCACACAGAGCCTTCTTGAAGGTTATGGTGCCTATGGTACAAGGTATTGAAAACTTCCCAGGATCTTGTCTCTTTTGAGGTAATTTCTGCCTAGACAAGTCATCCAGTTCTTTGGAGAGCAAAGGAGGTTCATTCTCCCAAGTCTCATTTCCAAATAACTTGTCATTTAGCTTCATGATTGCTCCAAGGTATTTAGCAACTTGCTCTTCAGTGACATACTCATCCTCTTCAGAGGAAGAATACTCATCAGAGCTCATGAAAGGCAGAAGTAAGTCCAATGGAATCTCTATGGTCTCATTTTGAGCCTCAGATTCCCATGGTTCCTCATTGGGGAACTCAGTGGAGGTCAGTGCACGCCCATTGAGGTCTTCCTCAGTGGCGTTCACTGCCTCTCCTTCCTCTCCAAATTCGTCCATGTTGATGGCCTTGCACTCTCCTTTTGGATTTTCTTCTGTGTTGCTTGGGAGAGTACTAGGAGGGAGTTCAGTAACTTTCTTGCTCAGCTGTCCCACTTGTGCCTCCAAATTCCTAATGGAGGACCTTGTTTCAGTCATGAAACTTTGAGTGGTTTTGATTAGATCAGAGACCATAGTTGCTAAGTCAGAGGGGTTCTGCTTAGAATTCTCTGTCTGTTGCTGAGAAGATGATGGAAAAGGCTTGCCATTGCTAAACCTATTTCTTCCACCATTATTGTTGTTGAAACCTTGTTGGGGTCTCTCTTGATTCTTCCATGAGAAATTTGGATGATTTCTCCATGAAGAATTATAGGTGTTTCCATAGGGTTCTCCTAGGTAATTCACCTCTTCCATTGAAGGGTTCTCAGGATCATAAGCTTCTTCTTCAGATGAAGCATCCTTAGTACTGCTTGGTGCATTTTGCATTCCAGACAGACTTTGAGAAATCAAATTGACTTGTTGAGTCAATATCTTGTTCTGAGCCAATATGGCATTCAGAGCATCAATCTCAAGAACTCCTTTCTTCTGATTAGTCCCATTGTTCACAGGATTCCTTTCAGAAGTGTACATGAATTGGTTATTTGCAACCATTTCAATTAGCTCTTGAGCTTCTGTAGGCGTCTTCTTCAAATGAAGAGATCCTCCAGCAGAGCTATCCAAAGACATCTTGGATAGTTCAGAGAGACCATCATAGAAAATACCTATGATGCTCCATTCAGAAAGCATGTCAGATGGACATTTTCTGATCAATTGTTTGTATCTTTCCCAAGCTTCATAGAGGGATTCTCCATCCTTTTGTCTGAAGGTTTGGACTTCCACTCTAAGCTTACTCAATTTTTGAGGTGGAAAGAACTTTGCCAAGAAGGCATTGACTAGCTTTTCCCATGAGTCCAGGCTTTCTTTAGGTTGTGAGTCCAACCATGTCCTAGCTCTGTCTCTTACAGCAAAAGGGAATAGCATAAGTCTGTAGACCTCAGGGTCTACCCCATTAGTCTTGACAGTGTCACAGATTTGCAAGAATTCAGCTAAAAACTGATGAGGATCTTCCAATGGAAGTCCATGAAACTTGCAGTTCTGTTGCATTAGAGAAACTAATTGAGGCTTAAGCTCAAAGTTGTTTGCTCCAATGGCAGGGATAGAGATGCTTCTCCCATAGAAGTCGGGAGTAGGTGCAGTAAAGTCACCCAGCACCTTCCTTGCATTGTTTGCATTGTTGTTGTTTTCGGCTGCCATGTCTTCTTCTTCTTTGAAGATTTCTGTTAGGTCCTCTATAGAGAATTGTGCCTTAGCTTCTCTTAGCTTTCGCTTCAAGGTCCTTTCAGGTTCAGGGTCAGCTTCAACAAGAATGCCTTTGTCTCTGCTCCTGCTCATATGAAAGAGAAGAGAACAAGAAAATGTGGAATCCTCTATGTCACAGTATAGAGATTCCTTGAGGTGTCAGAAGAACAGAAAAATAGAAGAAAGAGGTAGAAGAATTCGAACTTAATCAGAGAGAGTTCGAATTGTGCATTGAAAAGGAGTAGTACTCCATAAATAAAAGGATGTGGGAGGAGGGAAGATAATTTTCGAAAATCAAGTAAAAGAATTTGAAAACATTTTGAAAAGTACTAATTAATTTTCGAAAATAAGAGTGGGAAAGAAATCAAGTGATTTTTGAAAAAGATTTTGAAATTAGAAATCAAAAAGATTTGATTGAAAACTATTTTGAAAAAGATGAGGTTAAGAAGATATGATTGGTTTTGAAAACATGTGATTGAAAAGATATGATTTGAAAACAATTTTAAAAAGATTTGATTTTTAAAAATTAATAACTTGGCTATCAAGAAAAGATATGATTCAAACATTAAACCTTTCTCAACAGAAAAGGCAACAGACTTAAAATGTTGAATCAAATCATTAATTGATAGCAAGTATCTTTGAAAAAGGAAAGAAATTAATTTTGAAAACATTTGATTGAAAAGATATGATTTGAAAAAGATTTGATTTTGAAAAACTTTGAAAACTTGAAAAAAAATTGATTTGAAAACAAAATCCTCCCCCTTGTGCCATCCTGGCGTTAAACGCCCAGAATGGTATCCATTCTGGCGTTTAACGCCCAAAATGCTACCTTTTTGGGCGTTAAACGCCCAACCAGGTACCCTGGCTGGCGTTTAAACGCCAGTCTGTCCTTCTTCACTGGGCGTTTTGAACGCCCAGCTTTTTCTGTGTAATTCCTCTGCTGCATGTTCTGAATCTTCAGTTCCCTGTACTATTGACTTGAAAATAGAACTAAGATCAAATAAACAATACATGCAAGACACCAAACTTAAAATTAGACACTAGACTTAAACAAGAAACATTAAATCTTTTTGGTTTTTATGATTTTGAAATTTTTTTGTGCTTTTTTCGAAAATTATATGGAAATAGAAAATAAAAGTTTCAGAATTCTTAGTTTGAATTCCAGGAATCATTGCAATGCTAGTCTAAGACTCCGGTCCAGGAATTAGACATGGCTTCACAGCTAGCCAAGCTTTCAAAGAAAGCTTCGGTCCAAAACACTAGACATGGCCAATGGCCAGCCAAGCCTTATCAGATCATTGCTCCAATAGCAAGATTGATAGAAATCAACAAGCTATTGTGATGATTAGTTGAAACCTCGGTCCAATAAGATTAGACATGGCTTCTCAGCCAGCCAGATTTCAACAGATCATCATGAAACACTAGAATTCATTCTTAAGAACTCTGAAAAAAATACCTAATCTAAGCAACAAGATGAACCGTCAGTTGTCCATACACAAAACAATCCCCGGCAACGGCGCCAAAAACTTGGTGCGCGAAATTGTGATCACTACAACTTCACACAACTAACCAGCAAGTGCACTGGGTCGTCCAAGTAATACCTTACGCGAGTAAGGGTCGATCCCACGGAGATTGTTGGTATGAAGCAAGCTATGGTCACCTTGTAAATCTCAGTCAGGCAGACTCAAATGGGTATAGTGGTATACGAATAAAGCATAAAGATAAAGATAGAGGTACTTATGTAATTCATTGGTAGGAACTTCAGATAAGCGTATGAAGATGCCTTCCCTTCCGTCTCTCTGCTTTCCTACTGTCTTCATCCAATCCTTCTTACTCCTTTCCATGGCAAGCTTATGTAGGGTTTCACCGTTGTCAGTGGCTACCTCCCATCCTCTCAGTGAAAATGTTCCTATGCTCTGTCACAGCACATGGCTAATCAGCTGTCGGTTCTCGGTCAGGCCGGAATAGAATCCAGCGATTCTTTTGCGTCTGTCACTAACGCCCCGCTTGCTAGGAGTTTGAAGCACGTCACAGTCATTCAATCACTGAATCCTACTCAGAATACCACAGACAAGGTTAGACCTTCCGGATTCTCTTGAATGCCGCCATCAGTTCTCGCCTATACCACGAAGACTCTGATCTCACGGAATGGCTGGCTCGTTTGTCAGGCGAGCACTCGGTTGTCAGGCGATCAACCATGCATCGTGTATCAGGAATCCAAGAGATATTCACTAGAGCCTTGATTGCTTGTAGAACAGAAGTGGTTGTCAGTCACCTTGTTCATAGGTGAGAATGATGATGAGTGTCACGGATCATCACATTCATCAAGTTGAAGAACAAGTGATATCTTGGACAAAGAACAAGCGGAATTGAATAGAAGAACAATAGTAATCGCATTAATACTCGAGGTACAGCAGAGCTCCACACCTTAATCTATGGTGTGTAGAAACTCCACCGTTGAAAATACATAAGAACAAGGTTTAGGCATGGCCGAATGGCCAGCCTCCCAAAGTGAGTTCAATCATAAAAACATGATCGAAAAGGCTCCTCTAATACAATAGCAAAAGGTCCTACTTATAGAAAACTAGTAGCCTAGGGTGTACAGAGATGAGTAAATGACATAAAAATCCACTTCCGGGCCCACTTGGTGTGTGCTTGGGCTGAGCAATGAAGCAATTTCGTGTAGAGACTCTTCTTGGAGTTAAACGCCAGCTTTTATGCCAGTTTGGGCGTTTAACTCCCATTTAGGTGCCAGTTCCGGCGTTTAACGCTGGAATTTCTGAGGGTGACTTTGAACGCCGGTTTGGGCCATCAAATCTTGGGCAAAGTATGGACTATCATATATTGCTGGAAAGCCCAGGATGTCTACTTTCCAACGCCGTTGAGAGCGCGCCAATTGGGCTTCTGTAGCTCCTGAAAATCCACTTCGAGTGCAGGGAGGTCAGAATCCAACAGCATCTGCAGTCCTTTTCAGTCTCTGGATCAGATTTTTGCTCAGGTCCCTCAATTTCAGCCAGAAAATACCTGAAATCACAGAAAAACACAAAAACTCATAGTAAAGTCTAGAAAAGTGAATTTTAATAAAAACTAATAAAAATATACTAAAAACTCAACTAAAACTACTAAAAACATACTAAAAACAATGCCAAAAAGGGTACAAATTATCCGCTCATCAGCATACTCTCACTCATTTCCATACTCATCATCATAGCAATCCAAAATTCACCCTTAAAAAAGATCAGCACCCACATGCATCAGTCCTCAAACAGGTCTACACAAAACAAACCAACCAAAAATAGAAACCAGCATAAAGAACAGATTTTCAAAAAAGAATACAATAACATCACAACCCCTAAGCAATTACAATGCATCATATAACTTTGAAACAACGAACTGGATAGCCATGTATTGTGATGTAGGTTGAATTCATCTATGAATTCAGCCCAACCATCCTCAAAAGCCTCAACCGACCGAGAATTCCATACAATATGGTTCAGGTCAACATTCAACTGTCTGAATTGAGCATAACCTCCGAGCTTATGCAGTATCTTTTTCAATATATGTTAGATGTACCAACAGTGGCATGTATGGGGTAGAACCTTCCTTATTGCACCAAACATAGACTGCACTAGTCTATGATGATGCCCTGCGGTGTAGTACCCATATATTTCACCCATTGCGTGAACACCCACTCAAAACTCAGAATCTCCATGTTCCCTAGTAGAGGGCATCCTAGCAAAGTAGACTTACCATGATGGTTCACACCGACGAATGAGATGAATGGCAATTCATGCCTAAACGAACAACAATCATATATAAGAGCATCCAACTATTACAAAAAATAACAAAAAAGTAAACAACATCAACGTAAATAAAAATATTACCGATTCGTGCTGTATGTGGTATCAAACGGCACTGCGTCTCTATAATATTCGTAAGACGCCCTGCACCTTGCATCCACCCAAACTGCACACATAAACTTATAATCATTGTCCACATTCACTGCATAGAAGAAGTTCGATTTATCTCCTTCATTCGCATAAAGTAATTCAACATCTCCTTAGCATCCGCATTGACATTAGTGGATCGGAGTTTAGATGAAATGTAATTCCTTACATCCTTCTCTGAGAAGCTAAGGTTTAATGACCCACCAACCTCATTAGCCAATGCTAGGAATGTCTTATTGAGTCGAATTCCAGCCTCATCATTATCGTCAATCACACACTTCGCATGCATGGTCAACTCCCTATACTCGTGGTAGTGTACTACCTTTTGATTGAACAAGGGTGTGATTGTCTCAACCCAACCTTCAACAAGATCCAATCTTGCTTCTCTTTGTCAAACTTTGCATATATCCTTGCTCTGCACGGCTACAACTGTGTTCTTCCGTTTTGGTGCTTTGACATGAGACCTGCAAAAACCCTCCCGATTACAATGAATAGCTTGGTTAATCAGTTCCTTTGCCGTCTTGTCAAATGTTGTGGTTTGTATCTTACTTACAAAATTGACTTTCTTTGCATATCTCGCATAAAATTTTTGAGCCAGTTTCAAATGCTCAAACCGCATCCCAACTCTTAGTATTTCATCTTTGCCAAGGAAACTGTGATCTGGTAACTGCGTATCAATTCAAAACAAACATCACTGGATGAACACGAGGATTAATGGTCGATTTAAACATGCGGTTCACGAAGAGCCAAAAATAAACTTTAGTCCAAACCTCATCACCAAGGTCTATCTCATGACTTCTAGACTTAATAAAATCCGTAACTTTCATAGCCTACAATCAAACATACACGTACAAACCTAAAGAAACAAACTAAATTACATACTGTACCATAAAATAAATATCAACTAAAAAACTCTACTCATCAACCAAAAGAGTTCAAACAAAATACAAAATAAGAGACCTCCAGTTGTATTACAGACTCCAATAATAAACAATCATCCTAAAAATTTTGCCTTTTATGCCTCTTACATGTTAAAAAATAATAAACATATTTTCCTAATTGAAAAAGGAATACCAGGTATTAGATTAAAAAAATTAATTAACTTTTTTGAGAACATACATAGCAATTGCTATCTCTCAATTTTTATAATCCAACACATTCACAAACAGGTAATATGTTTATAAAATAATATATCTAGATAAGTCTAATTGTGCAATGCATTATCACCATTAAAAATTTCAGAAATTAAAACTCTAATTATTTTTAAACGACGTAAAAAATATATGACATGATTCATTAACAGATCTAAAGTTTTCATACATGTATTTATACTATCAATTTACTACCAAAACAAATTTGGATGCATCAAGAATTAATATCTTGAATCTACTTAAACGGTTAAAATAAAAGAGAATACTCCACTTGCACTAAGAATAACCATCTGATTTATATTGAAAATAAACATCCGTTACCAATGCATCAACCTTTATTGCTTACCTTGTTAGATTGTTCATCCTCCACATCGCAAGGATTTAGAAGGTTGTTAATTGAATGCATGAAATTGTCGTCGGTGAACGAAGATGGGACATGATAAACCGGTTCAACCGAATTAGACTCCACTTACGTGGATGTGAGGAGTGATGTACGTATGAAATGGAAGCCACGAATGTCTCCTCTATTTGGATGGATCTGTCACAGATGAAGAGGCTACGACGGTGGATGCCGTGGGCTGCGAGGAGGGGGCTTCACCGTCGACGCATTGGTGGGCTGCGCGAAGGACAACTTGTACACGAATGGGGCCTGCTTGGACATTGGTGTAGACGTAGACAGTGTCGGTTGTGGCTTGGGGTTGGTGGTTAGCGTTATGATTAGCGACTGTTCGGTGATAGCGGGAGACAAGCGACGGCTGGTTGTAGAATGCAGTTCACAGATGCAGCACATGCGGCTAGAAGAGTAAAAGTGATCAATTGTTTAACTGCTCTACATTCATCAAATCCTTTTTTTAATTCAAAATATGATATTATTATAAATTAATTAATTTTCTAATTGAATATTTTGATTTTAATTTTCCTTTTTCTATCTATCTATTTTCTTTATTTTCTTTTGTTTAATGTAAAATATATTACTGACTCATAAATATGATGGAAGTGATTAACATGACTAATTAGCTAGCTCTACTAAGAACTTCACAGTTTTTATGCCTTTTTTTCCCCTTCAGATAGGCAGGAATACTCTTCTGTAATTCGCTGGTGGTCATTCTGCAAAAAGATTATACTCTGGATAGTGTTCTGAGCCTAGGGCAAATTTCGTTCTCTATTTATATGTATATACTGTGAGACCAACCAACGTCTCCACTCCATTTGAATACAAACTTTAGCCTAAAATCATTTGTACGAGGCTCCTGTTATGTGGCTACTTGCCTACGACAATGTATGATGTAACATTCTAACTTTCAGTACCTCATAATCACACTAAAAGTCTAGGCGTTACCTATCTCTACTCCATTAATTTCATACTATATTTACTTAATATTGAGCTTTCACGAATACAAACCGAATTTTTAATTAAGAAATCGAAACATCTTTACTTTAAACCACTTAATCACGTAATTATGTCCATATAATATTAAATAGGTAGACTTATTCAAAATTCTTCAAATACAAGTCTTACCCCCTCTAAAAACTCAAAATGACAAATGACGAGGGAAAAAAATCTCAACTAAACTAAAAACAGAAAATTCAAATACATATAGCTCTATAGTTCAGTCGCAGTTTCATGCCAAAACTTTCTGAACCTGTCACTGAAGTGTTGGATATAAAAAGAGGTGAGAACATCATCCTTTCGGGTTCTCAGTAGGGAAGGGAATATCATCAAAATAAAGAAATACTTTCAAATGGAAAAAATTTCATTATAAAAATAATTTATTTTTGAAATAACCTTTTTGGAAAAGCTATGTGAGAAAACTTACTTTAAAAATGTTGTAATTAATTTTCTTTAGTTTACAATTCCGTAAAGTAAATTGGATAATAAAGGAAAAATGACCAAAGACGTACCTAAAGGTTTCCTATCTAATAAACTTATATCGCTCATTTCTATCCATCAACACATAAACTGGAGTATCAGGACAATACCAAGTCTAATATGCTTCAACCTCCATCACCATATCAGGAACAACCCTCAGCGTCACCACCGCCAGCATGAAGGATCTCTCAATTTTCAAACACAAAGAAAATAATACAAAGAATACACAAAAAGAGAATACATATAGAGCAATTAGATCAAATAGCAGATAGATGCAATTATTCAAATAGGCAAACCAAAAACAAAATGCACACTCAAACAATATACACAAATGCAAATAATGCATGTATGCTTTATGGCCAATAAGTTCATCTGTCAATTATACAACCAAACCCGACATGTGATGCGTGAGCATCTTTTCTCTATTTTCTATTTAATTTAGATACAAATTTATTGAGTTTTAATTAAATTTTTGTATTTAAAACCTCTTTGGATGCTACTTTGAGTTGCTTTAGTATTTTAATTATTTCAGGTGAAGTTTGGATCGGTTTGGCAAAGTTCGTGTGCAAGAAAAGAAAAGAGTTTGGAAGCTACCAAGCTGGCGCTAAACGCGAACCTGGGCATTTAGCACCAGCAAGCCATAATTGAAAGGAGAGTTTCTGACCCCTAGGGCGCTAAATGCCAAATCTTGCGTTTAGCGCCAGCAATGCGGATCCACTTTCACCAAAAGAGAATCTTTAGTTAGATTTAGCTTTTAATTGTTCTATTTTATTTTGTTTTAGTTATTTTTATTTAGAAACAAAATCTTTTAGCTTTAAAATTTATTATTTTTATTTTAGTTTTAAATCAAATTAGGTTAGATATAAAAGGGAAAAGATTCAGCCTTACGGAGGATCTTCTCTCTTTCACACTTTCACAATTTCTGAACACTAATTTTCTTTCTGAGTCATGAGCCACTAAATCTCCTTGGTTAAGGTTACGAGCTTTGTTTATTTCTATTGATTTAGTTTCAAGGATTATTTTCGTTCTTCATCTTATGAATTTGAATATATCGGAAGAATAATTCTCATTCTACATGAATTCTTTTATTCTTGAAAAAGTTATCTCACTTGAATACTAGCTTGAAAGTAAATTCCTCCTAAACTTCTAATTACTTATTCTTAACGGGATACATGACATATAATCCTCTTATATTTGTGTAATTAGGATTTTTGTGGCCAATAAACTAGAATTAAACCTAACCCTCCAATCTACATTAAGTGACTAAGAAATTGGCGGTTGATTAGGTTAGAGGAGACTAAATTACTAAGAAATTAGGGTTTAGTCAATTACAATTTGCAATTAAATGAATCTTGCATGATTAAAATAGTTGGTAAGAAATCTTAATCCGGACAAATAAATATCACCGAAACCTTAACTATCTTCTCCCATCCGTTTCACACTGATTCTATTGTTTGCTTGTCTCACTCTTCTGCGTTAGTATTTTAATGCTTTTGAACCTCAAAACACCATTTTCTGTTTGTCTGACTAAGTGATTCATTCGAATATTATTGCTCATCCATCAATTCTTGTGGGATCGACCCTCAATCACCTGAGGTATTACTTGGTACGACCTGGTGCACTTGCCGGTTAGTTTGTGGACTTTGAACTCCATACCAACATGTCCAATAGCTAACTCGGATCATCTTTCTGACATGCATCCATACTCTTAGGGTATAGTACCCGTTACACTCTTGGGATATAGTACCGCCACACCCGTGGGATATAGTGTCCGCCGCATTTTCCAAGATAAAGTGCTCCACACTTTTGGAATATAGTGCTTGATGACAAGTCATCATATACCCATTTTTCAAGCTAATTTCACTTGTTTTGTTAGCATTTATGCACTTTCTTGCATCCTAAGTAAGTGATTTGGAGTGAAAATGCATAACTTCTTTAAATCAAACAACCACCATGAAATTAATGTTAACTCATGAGGTTTAAGCTAAATTTAATTGATTTTTAATTGATTTATAAGCCTTGTGAATTTAGTGATACTTGGAGTGGTTGTTTTGGTTTATTGTAGGTGAAGAAAAGAAAAAAAAAAGGAAAAGCGTGGCCTAAGGAAATGTGGCCCAAGGAAGAGAAAGTGTGGTCAAAGAGAGGAAAAGTGTGCCGCATGCAATGGGGGGAGGCAAGCATTGCCCTCCACAAGGGCACACTGCCCTCTAGGAGGGCAACATAAGGGAACCAAGCATAAAAGGCAACTCTGCCCTGCCCACTACAAGGGCAGAGCACAAATCTGTGCCTTGGAATCAAGAAGAAAAAAATGTTGCCCTGCCCTCCACAAGGGCAGTATCGGGCTCACAAGGGGAGAAAATCAAAGGAAAATGTCTCCAAATGCTTGCCACAAGAGTTGAACACGGGACCATGAGGAAGCAAGGAACCAAGTGCCAGCACCGTGCCAAGAAAGCCAAGGAAATTAACTAGCGTGTGTTTCTGCTAGGATTCGAATGCGGGACTTCATTTTGGAAACACTGCCCTGCCCTCCGCGAGGGCAGGGCAGCATTTTGTGTGTGGCATGATTCTGGCGCACCAAGAAACGAGTTTGGCGCACCAAGGAACGATCCTGGCAGCACCAGCGCGCACCACAGCACCCATCTGGCACACCAATTTTTCCTGCCCTGCCCTCCGCGCGGGCAGGGCAGCGTTCTGCGCACCAAGACCGCACCAAGCCGCACCATGCACGCACCAAGCACCATTTTCTGCCCTGCCCTTCACAAGGGCAGGGCAGCCTCCTGGAAGCAACTTCTCATGGGCCAAAAATTGAATTAAAAATCCAATTTAATTCAATTCTTCACCAAATCAAAAGCCCATCCAAATCCCAAGATTCAAGAATAGAAAGTGTATAAATAGGAGTTAGTTTGATGTAAATAGGACTTTTACTTTTACTTCCATTTTTACCTTTACTTTCATCTTTGGCACTTTGAATTTTCCTTGAACCTTTACTGTTATTTTGAGCTTGGGCAACCTCTCTTGGTGACTTCACTGAGATTTCAGAGAATTGGGGAGGAGAATTGATCTCTCTTCTTCCTCGTTCTTGCTTGGGCACTTTTAATTTTCTTGTTTTGAGTTTTGGATGTGAAGAATTGAGGAAATTCTGTCTCAACCTCCATTCAAAATCTCTTTAATTCCTTTCTGCACAATTAAATTCAATTTCAATTTCCTTTACTGCTTCTTCTTCTATTTCTTGTTAATTGCTTTGAGCACTTGGATCTGGGAAGGCAATTGAGATCTAGGCTTTGCTACCTAGTCTCTGGAGACCTGAGATCCTAATTTACTTTTGGTTCTTCTGTGAACTTCTGCTGCATTTAATTTCCTTCTGTCTAAGTTCCAATTGCTTCTGATGCAATTTCTGCTCTATTGATTATTGCAACTCAATTTCTCTTGTTTAAATTCTGCAATCCCTGTCCTCAAATCCCTTTTACATTTAAGCAATTTATATTCCTTGCAATTCAAGTTACTGCAATTTATATTTCTTGCACTTTAAGTTTCTGTCATTTACTTTCTTGTTCTTTAAGATTCTGCAAGTTTACTTTCCTGCTCTTTAATTTACTGCAATTTTCCCTTCCCCCTTTACATTCCAAGCAATTTTACTTCCTGTTAAACACAAATCACTCAACCAATACTTGATTCGCTTGACTAAATCAACCACTAAACTAAAATTGCTCAATCCTTCAATCCCTGTGGGATCGACCTCACTCATGTGAGTTATTATTACTTGATGCGACCCGGTACACTTGCCGGTGAGTTTTGTGTCGGATCGTTTTCCGCACATCAAGTTTTTGGCGCCGTTGCCGGGGATTGAATTAGATTGACAATGACTAAGTAAGGTGGTGGTCTAGATTAAGCATTTTTTTTAACTAAGCACATTAACTGTTTGACACATTGTGTCACCTAACCCTCTAACCACATTCTAGCATTAGAATGTCCATGTTTCATTTGGTTTGTTTTTGATTCTTGCAAGTCATGGATGCTGAGGTGCGTGAAGAGGGAGTGAGCAACAATACCCAGCCTGCAAGAAGGGTGTTGGCCTCTTACACTATCCCCAATGCAAGAAACTGCGGGAGTAGCATACTCACTCCCAACGTTCATGCAAATAATTTTGAGTTGAAGCCTCAACTTATCACTCTGGTGCAGAACAATTGCTCCTATGGAGGAAGTCCACTTGAAGATCCAAACCAACACTTATCCATCTTCCTCAGGATTTGTGAAACTGTCAAAACAAGTGGTGTGCATCCAGACATCTACAAGCTACTGCTGTTTCCATTCTCTCTGAAGGATAAGGCCACTCAATGGCTAGAGACATTTCCCAAAGAAAGCATCAATAATTGGGAAGACTTAGTGAGCAAATTCCTAGCCAAGTTCTATCCTCCCCAAAGGATTATCAAGCTGAAAACAGAGGTGCAAACATTCATTCAAAGGGATGGAGAGTCGCTGTATGATGCATGGGAGAGATACAAGGCCTTAATCAGGAAATGTCCCCCAGAAATGTTTAGTGAGTGGGATAGACTCCAAAACTTCTATGAAGGGTTAACCCAGAAAGCTCAAGAAGCATTAGATCATTCAGCAGGAGGCTCATTGCAGCTAATGAAGACAGCAGAGGAAGCCCAAAACCTCATAGAGATGGTGGCAAACAATCAATATTTCTTTGCTCATCAAAGACAACGCCAACCAGCCCAGAGAAGGGATGTGCTGGAGCTTGAAGGTGTTGACGTTCTCTTGGCACAAAACAAACAGATGCATCAACAGCTTCAGCAACAAATAGAAATGATGGCCAAGAAAATTAATGGACTGCAAGGTGTTGCAGTAAACACACAATGCCAATCTCAAACCTCACATGGGTGGAATCAATCTGAAGAAAGTTTTGGGACATTCAATTTTGAGCAACAAAGCCCTGAGCAGGTGCAATGCATGAACAATACTTCAAGTTCATTTCAACACAATTTTCATGGTAATGCACACAAGACACCCTGGAAGACTCATTCTAATTCAAGGTGGGGTGAGCATCAGAATCAAGGACAAAGGGACTTCAACTCTGGCAGTCTCAGCAACACAAGCAACCATAACCATTCATCCAATAATACTAACCAATTCAAAAATTCACAAAACACATATCACCAACCCCATAATAACTCACAAAACCACCAGAATAACTTTTCCACATCCACATCCCAACCACAAAGTACCCCCACAATTAATTCAAACAACTTCCAACAACAACCATCTCATTTCACACAACCACAACCAAATTCAGACTCTCAAAGAATCTCAAGTCTAGAGAAAACGATGGAAAAACTCATGAAAAATCAAGAGATGGCAAGACAAGATCAGGAAGCTGCAAGGAAAGATCAGACCCTGGCATTCAAAAACCAAGAAACCTCAATCAGAAACCTTGAGAGACACATGGGGCAAATGGCTAAGCAAATTTCAGAAATGGATGAGAAGAGAGCAAATGCCTTCCCCAATGTCACTGAAGAACACCCAAGGGACAAAGGAAAAGCCACAAAATAGGAAGAGTGCAAAGTAATCACAGTGGGAAGTGAGAAGGCTAAGAAGAAGGAAACCATCAATCAGGACAAACACAACAGAGAAGTTCCACAAGAAGAGACAGAGGGGAAAAGTAAAGAGGATCAAGAAACCAAAAATGTACAAATTTCAAAGGGATACAAGAACACCCTTGAATCACAACTACAAGAGAAGAGGGAAGGAGTGAATCCTTGTGTCCCCAAACTTCCATACCCTCAGAGGTTTAAAAAAGAAAATGAGAATAAGCAATACTCAAAATTTCTGGACATATTCAAAACACTCAGCATCAATATTCCTTTCCTGGAAGCACTTGAACAGATGCCATTATATGCCAAATTTATGAAAGAAGTGCTAACAAAGAAAAGACCCTTGAAGGAAGGACAAATTGTTGAGATGACAAAGGAATGTAGTGCTATCCTCCAAAGAGAGTTGCCAGAGAAGAAAGATGATCCTAGGAGTTTTTACATACCTTGCACCATAGGAGACATAACAATTGAGAAGTCATTATGTGACCTTGGTGCAAGCATAAACTTGATGCCTTTGTCTCTAATGAGGAAACTCCGAATTTGTGAGCTGAAATCCACACGAATATTCCTGCAAATGCCTGACAAATCCATCCAGCAAGCACTTGGAGTTGTAGAGAATGTACTGGTAAAGGTGGGAAAATTCCTTCTCCCAGCTGATTTTATCATCCTGGATATGGAGGAGGACCCTAACACTCCCATCATTCTGAGGAGGCCTTTCCTGGCTACAGGCAGAGCATTGATAGATGTGGAAAAAGGGGAATTGTTGCTGAGAGTGCATGATGAACATTTAGCATTCCATGTTTTTAAAACCTTGCATGAACCCACTCAAGAAGAAGATTGTACAGAGGATAAAGCCAGGGATCAAAGCTTGAAAAAGGCATTCAATAAGTTAACTCCAAGACTTCCAAATCCATGCTTCAAAGAAGTAGAGATGGTGCAACAGACCAAAGAAATCAAGGAGGAACTAGATCCAAAATCCCCAGATGAGAAATTCAACATCCTAGATAAAGAACCACCAAGGCAGGGAGTATCTCTTGAGAAAGAAAAGAAGAAGAGGCCAAGAGGATGGAGAAATAAGAAGATCCCTACTGAAGGCTTTTCACCAGGGGATAAAGTGGTGTTAAACACCCAACCAATGAAGGTGTCTCCACAATCATCTAAATACTACACTGTGAACCGGGTCCTTTCACTTGAACACCTAGAGATCATCAAAGAGGAGACTGGAAGGAAGTTCACAATAAGAGGTGAAAAGCTAAGGCACTATGATTTTCAGCCTCCATGATCAAAGAATGGAGGATGTCAAGCTAATGACAATAAAGAAGCGCTTGTTGGGAGGCAACCCAACCTGAGGTAATTTTCTTTTCATAGCTTTTTCAATAAAAATGTTGAATAATTGGTATGTATTGCAAGAAGCTAAGTTTGGTGTTACACACCAAAACAATTTAAGGGAGAATGAAGGATTCTAAGTTTGGTGTTCCACCAAAAATCTCATTTAAAAACACATTCTCACTTCTTGCACAATGCTAGCTCCAAGCAATCAAACAAATTATTCAACTACTTAACTGTTTTCTAGTTTTTAATTTCATACTCTTTAGCAAGGATACAGGGTTTCAAATATGGTTAACTTGTTGCATCTGAGACAGTGGCAAACAATTAAGTTTGGTGTTCACACACCAAAACAAATCTAAGAACCACACTCAATTTATGCATACTAACCATACACTTAAGGGCTTAAGAAGCAAGCAACTTTGAGAAATATGCAGGACATAAGTCAACAATTGAAGATATTGTGCATCCTAACTCAAAGAAAACACAACAGAAGGAAGAATCAAAGGTCTGCAACTTCAAAGGTTGTATCTAAACTTAATCCTTACTGCTGTGAATTGTTTTGAACATGGAAACCATTATATATCTTTCTAAAGTGTGTATCTAGTTGCAAGTGAAATTGTTTGTTAAAAATGCCAAATCTGCATAATGCTTCTTATCCATCACTTAGCTTTAATTTTGTTTTGTTTCCCATATGCTTGAATAAAAGAGATTTGGTTTGAATTGAGAAGTAAAATATCCAATGTTGCATAAGTAGAATGGAAGTTAATGGTGGTATATATGTTTGATTAAATGCATAACTCATGAAATAATTGCTGCATAATATCAGTTTCATTCA
The DNA here is from genome assembly GCF_014773155.1 of Arachis stenosperma. Classification (NCBI taxonomy): domain Eukaryota; kingdom Viridiplantae; phylum Streptophyta; class Magnoliopsida; order Fabales; family Fabaceae; genus Arachis; species Arachis stenosperma. The sequence goes on from NC_080382.1 coordinate 110,313,243, forward strand.
AGTGTGAGTTAGCTTGCTGTTATAAAGACCCTTATCAATAAACCCTTGAGAACAAAAACAGAAAGAAAAGGAAGAAGAAAAAGCCAAAGTGGCAAGAAAAACAAAGAATAAAGGTTGGACACCAATAGCTTGGACCCTAGGACATATGCCTGTGGTGTTTTTGTACTAAGATATGCTTGGATGAGTAGATTCTAAGGGGTATTTTAAAACCCGGTCACTTAGATCAACTGATTTGGGATGGCCAATTGAAAGTCCACAATAAAGAGCAACTTAGATACAGAACATTTAGTTATCCAAAGAGATGCTGGGCATCAATGATCCTAGGAGGAAATAGTGAGCCATGTGTCTGTGGTGGATAGATGTTGAGTAAAAGAAAGAAAAAATAAAGCCAAAGGCTATTACTGCAACATTAGACACCAAACCTCCAAAAGAATAAGCTTGTTAAGCATTATAAGAAAGAAAAGTTAGCAAGGGAGTAATTAAATAAGTAAGTCTTATAACAGCAAGTTTAGCAAGCCTTTGATGAAAAATGTATACTATGTAACAGCAAACAATAACTTGAGTTATCATTGTCTGCATAAAGACCCCATAAATCAAGTTCTGATATATGCCTAATAAGGATATGTGTTCTTTTCTTGTTCATTTCAATTTCTCTTAGTTTTGATGCTTGCTTGGGGACAAGCAAGATTTAAGTTTGGTGTTGTGATGACAAGTCATCATATACCCATTTTTCAAGCTAATTTCACTTGTTTTGTTAGCATTTATGCACTTTCTTGCATCCTAAGTAAGTGATTTGGAGTGAAAATGCATAACTTCTTTAAATCAAACAACCACCATGAAATTAATGTTAACTCATGAGGTTTAAGCTAAATTTAATTGATTTTTAATTGATTTATAAGCCTTGTGAATTTAGTGATACTTGGAGTGGTTGTTTTGGTTTATTGTAGGTGAAGAAAAGAAAAAAAAGGAAAAGCGTGGCCTAAGGAAATGTGGCCCAAGGAAGAGAAAGTGTGGTCAAAGAGAGGAAAAGTGTGCCGCATGCAATGGGAGGAGGCAAGCATTGCCCTCCACAAGGGCACACTGCCCTCTAGGAGGGCAACATAAGGGAACCAAGCATAAAAGGCAACTCTGTCCTGCCCACTACAAGGGCAGAGCACAAATTTGTGCCTTGGAATCAAGAAGAAGAAAATGTTGCCCTGCCCTCCACAAGGGCAGTATCGGGCTCACAATGGGAGAAAATCAAAGGAAAATGTCTCCAAATGCTTGCCACAAGAGTTGAACACGGGACCATGAGGAAGCAAGGAACTAAGTGCCAGCACCGTGCCAAGAAAGCCAAGGAAATTAACTAGCGTGTGTTTCTGCTAGGACTCGAACGCGGGACTTCATTTTGGAAACACTGTCCTGCCCTCCGCGAGGGCAGGGCAGCATTTTGTGTGTGGCATGATTCTGGCGCACCAAGAAACGAGTTTGGCGCACCAAGGAACGATCCTGGCAGCACCAGCGCGCACCACAGCACCCATCTGGCGCACCAATTTTTCCTGCCCTGCCCTCCGCGCGGGCAGGGCAGCGTTCTACGCACCAAGACCGCACCAAGCCGCACCATGCACGCACCAAGCACCATTTTCTGCCCTGCCCTCCACAAGGGCAGGGCAGCCTCCTGGAAGCAACTTCTCATGGGCCAAAAATTGAATTAAAAATCCAATTTAATTCAATTCTTCACCAAATCAAAAGCCCATCCAAATCCCAAGATCCAAGAATAGAAAGTGTATAAATAGGAGTTAGTTTGATGTAAATAGGACTTTTACTTTTACTTCCATTTTTACCTTTACTTTCATCTTTGGCACTTTGAATTTTCCTTGAACCTTTACTGTTATTTTGAGCTTGGGCAACCTCTCTTGGTGACTTCACTGAGATTTCAGAGAATTGGGGAGGAGAATTGATCTCTCTTCTTCCTCGTTCTTGCTTGGGCACTTTTAATTTTCTTGTTTTGAGTTTTGGATGTGAAGAGTTGAGGAAATTCTGTCTCAACCTCCATTCAAAATCTCTTTAATTCCTTTCTGCACAATTAAATTCAATTTCAATTTCCTTTACTGCTTCTTCTTCTATTTCTTGTTAATTGCTTTGAGCACTTGGATCTGGGAAGGCAATTGAGATCTAGGCTTTGCTACCTAGTCTCTGGAGACCTAAGATCCTAATTTACTTTTGGTTCTTCTGTGAACCTCTGCTGCATTTAATTTCCTTCTGTCTAAGTTCCAATTGCTTCTAATGCAATTTCTGTTCTATTGATTATTGCAACTCAATTTCTCTTGTTTAAATTCTGCAATCCCTGTCCTCAAATCCCTTTTACATTCAAGCAATTTATATTCCTTGCAATTCAAGTTACTGTAATTTACATTTCTTGCACTTTAAGTTTCTGTCATTTACTTTCTTGTTCTTTAAGATTCTGCAAGTTTACTTTCCTGCTCTTTAATTTACTGCAATTTTCCCTTCCCCCTTTACATTCCAAGCAATTTTACTTCCTGTTAAACACAAATCACTCAACCAATACTTGATTCGCTTGACTAAATCAACCACTAAACTAAAATTGCTCAATCCTTCAATCCCTGTGGGATCGACCTCACTCATGTGAGTTATTATTACTTGATGCGACCCGGTACACTTGCCGGTGAGTTTTGTGTCGGATCGTTTTCCGCACATCAAGTTTTTGGCGCCGTTGCCGGGGATTGAATTAGATTGACAATGACTAAGTAAGGTGGTGGTCTAGATTAAGCATTTTTTTTTAACTAAGCACATTAACTGTTTGACACATTGTGTCACCTAACCCTCTAACCACATTCTAGCATTAGAATGTCCATGTTTCATTTGGTTTGTATGTGATTCTTGCAAGTCATGGATGCTGAGGTGCGTGAAGAGGGAGTGAGCAACAATACCCAGCCTGCAAGAAGGGTGTTGGCCTCTTACACTATCCCCAATGCAAGAAACTGCGGGAGTAGCATACTCACTCCCAACGTTCATTTAAATAATTTTGAGTTGAAGCCTCAACTTATCACTCTGGTGCAGAACAATTGCTCCTATGGAGGAAGTCCACTTGAAGATCCAAACCAACACTTATCCATCTTCCTCAGGATTTGTGAAACTGTCAAAACAAGTGGTGTGCATCCAGACATCTACAAGCTACTGCTGTTTCCATTCTCTCTGAAAGATAAGGCCACTCAATGGCTAGAGACATTTCCCAAAGAAAGCATCAATAATTGGGAAGACTTAGTGAGCAAATTCCTAGCCAAGTTCTATCCTCCCCAAAGGATTATCAAGCTGAAAACAGAGGTGCAAACATTCATTCAAAGGGATGGAGAGTCGCTGTATGATTGGTGCGCAAAATTGTGAACTATACTTTTTCACAACTCTCATAATCCCTGGTAATGGCTCCAAAAACTTGGTAGCCCAATACCATGGCATTACACAACTTCGCACAACTAACCAGCAAGTGCACTGGGTCGTCCAAGTAATAAACCTTACGTGAGTAAGGGTCGATCCCACGGAGATTGTTAGTATTGAAGCAAGCTATGGTCATCTTGTAAATCTTAGTCAGGCAAACTCAGATATATATGGTGATGAACGAAAATAACATAAAAGATAAAGATAGTGATACTTATGTGTATCATTGGTGTATGAGCTTCAGACAAGTGTATGAAGATGCCTTCCCTTCCGTCTCTCTGCTTTCCTACTGTCTTCATCCAGTCCTTCTTACTCCTTTCCATGGCAAGCTCGTATAGGGTCTCACTGTTGTCAGCAGCTACCTCCCATCCGCGCAGTGAAAGCTAATGCACACACTCTGTCACAGTGCTGCCAATCACCGGTTTGGTTCCCTCCCCTACCGGAATAGAATAACTCTTTTGCGTCTGTCACTAACGCCCAGTAGGTTACAGGTTTGAAGCACGTCACAGTCATTCAATCATTGAATCCTACTCAGAACACCACAGACAAGGTTAGACCTTCCGGATTCTCTTGAATGCTGCCATCAGTTCTTGCCTATACCACGAAGACTCTGATCTCACGGAATGGTTGGCTCGTTTGTCAGGCGAGCACTCGGTTGTCAGGCGATCAACCATGGATCGTGCAATCAGGAATCCAAGAGATATTCACTAAGCCTCAGATGCTTGTAGAACAAGAATGGTTGTCAGTCACCTTGTTCATGAGTGAGAATGGTGATGGGCGTCAATCATCACCTTCATCATGTTGAAGAACAAGTGATATCTTGGATAAAGAACAAGCGGAATTTGAATGAAAGAACAATAGTAATTGCATTAATACTCGAGGTACAGCAGGGCTCCACACCTTAATCTATGGTGTGTAGAAACTCCACCGTTGAAAATACATAAGCATAAGGTCTAGGCATGGCCGAATGGCCAGCCTCCCAATGATCTAAGAACTAAAATGTTCAAAGATGATCTAGAGATCTAAAAGTGATCCAAAGATTTCTATACAATAGTAAAAGGTCCTACTTATAAGAAACTAGTAGCCTAGGGTGTACAGAAATGAGTAAATGACATAAAAATCCTTTTCCGGGCCCACTTGGTGTGTGCTTGGGCTGAGCAATGAAGCAATTTCGTGTAGAGACCTTTTCTGGAGTTAAACGCCAGCTCTCATGCCAGTTTGGGCGTTTAACTCCAAATTTTATGCCAGTTCCGGCGTTTAACGCTGGAATTTCTGTAGGTGACTTTGAGCGCCGGTTTGGGCCATCAAATCTTGGGCAAAGTATGGACTATTATATATTGCTGGAAAGCCCAGGATGTCTACTTTCCAACGCCATTGAGAGCGCTCCAATTGGGCTTCTGTAGCTCCAGAAAATCCGCTTCGAATGCAGGGAGGTCAGAATCCAACAGCATCTGCAGTCCTTTTTGGTCTCAGAATCAGATTTTTGCTCAGGTCCCTCAATTTCAGCCAGAAAATACCTGAAATCACAGAAAAACACACAAACTCATAGTAAAGTCCAGAAAAGTGAATTTTAATTAAAAACTAATAAAAATATACTAAAAACTAACTATATCATATCAAAAACATACTAAAAACAATGCCAAAAAGTATACAAATTATCCGCTCATCACAACACCAAACTTAAATTGTTGCTTGTCCTCAAGCAACTGAAAATCAAATAAGATAAAAAGAAGAGAATATGCAATGAATTCCAAAAACATCTGTGAAGATCAGTATTAATCAGATGAGCGGGGCTTTTAACTTTTTGCCTCCAAACAGTTTTGGCATCTCACTTTATCCTCTGAAATCCAGAATGGTTGGCTTCTTTAGGAACTTAGAATCCAGATAGTGTTAATGATTCTCTTAGTAAAGTATGATGATTCTTGAACATAGCTATTTATTGAGTCTTGGCTGTGGCCCAAAGCACTCTGTCTTCCAGTATTACCACCGGATACATACATGCCACAGACACATAATTGGGTGAACCTTTTCAGATTGTGACTCAGCTTTGCTAAAGTCCCCAATTAGAGGTGTCCAGGGTTCTTAAGCACACTCTTATTGCCTTGGATCACAACTCTTATTCCTTTTTTTTTTTTCTTCTTTTTTTTTTCTTCTTCTTTTTTTTTCGGTTTTTTTTTTTTTGAAATGCTTTTTCTTGCTTCAAGAATCATTTTATTGATTTTTCAGATCCTCAGTAACATGTCTCCTTTTTCATCATTCTTTCAAGAGCCAACATTCATGAACCACAAATTCAAAAGACATATGCACTGTTTAAGCATACATTCAGAGAACAAAAAGTGTTGCCACCACATCAAAATAATTAAACTATTATAAAATTCAGAATTCATGCAATTCTTTCCTTTTCAATTAAGCACGTTTTTATTGAAGAAAGGTGATGGATTCATAGGACATTCATAACTTTAAGGCATAGACACTAAGACACTAATGATCACAAGACACAGACATGGATAACATAAAGCATAAAGATCGAAAAACAGAAGAACAATAACAAGGAAATCAAAGAACGGGTCCACCTTAGTGATGGCGGCTCTTTCTTGCTCTTGAAGATCCTATGGAGTGCTTGAGCTCCTCAATGTCTCTTCCTTGTCTTTGTTGCTCCTCCCTCATGATTCTTTTGATCTTCTCTAATTTCATGAAGGATGATGGAGTGTTCTTGATGCTCCACCCTCAATTGTCCCATGTTGGAACTTAGTTCTCCTAGGGAGGTGTTTAGTTGCTCCCAATAGTTTTGTGGAGGAAAATTCATCCCTTGAGGAATCTCAGGGATCTCATGATGAGTGAGATCTCTTGTGTACTCCATCCTTTTCTTGGTGATGGGCTTGTCTTCATCAATGGGAATGTCTCCCTCTATGTCAACTCCAACTGAATAACAGAGGTGACAAATGAGATGAGGAAAGGCTAACCTTGCCAAGGTGGAGGTCTTGTCCGCCACCTTATAGAGTTCTTAGGCTATAACCTCATGAACCTCCCATCAAGATTTCGACTTGTTGAATGGGGTTGGTAAGAACTTCCCAACCTCTTCTTCGGATCTCATGGCGAATCTCCGGATACTCACCCTTTTTGAGTGAAAAGGGGACTTTGGGGATCACCTTCTTCAAGGCCACAACTTCATAGAAGTGGACTTGATGCACCCTTGAGAGGAATCTATCCATCTCCCATGACTCGGAGGTGGAAGCTTTTGCCTTCCCTTTCCTCTTTTTAGAGGGTTCTCCGGCCTTGGATGCCATAAATGGTTATGAAAAAGCAACGCTTTTACCACACCAAACTTAAAATGTTTGCTCGTCCTCGAGCAAAAGAAGAAAGAAGGGAGTAGAAGAAGAAGAAATGAGGAAGAAGGGAGATGGTATTGTGTTCGGCCAAGAAGGGTAAGAAAGGGTGTTTAGGTTGTGTGAAAATGAAGGGTTGAAGAAGGGTATATATAGGAGAGAGGGGGGTAAAGGTTCGGCCATTATGGGTGGGTTTGGGAGGGAAAGTGGTTTGAATTTGAAGGGTGAGGTTGGTGGGGTTTTATGAGGGATGGATGTGAGTGGTGAAGAGAAAGATGGGATTTGATAGGTGAGGGGTTTTTGGGGAAGAGGTGTTGAGGTGATTGGTGAATGGGGGAAGAAGAGAGAGAGTGATGGTAGGGTCCTGTGGGGTCCACAGATCCTGTAGTGTCAAGGAAAAGTCATCCCTGCACCAAATGTTGCTCAAAATCACGTTTTGAGCCATTTCTGGCGTTAAACGCCGGGCTGGTGCCCATTCCTGGCGTTTAACGCCAGGTTTTTGCCCTTTACTGGCGTTTAACGCCAGTCTGGTGCCCCTTTCTGGCGTTAAACGCCCAGAATGGTGCCAGACTGGGCGTTAAACGCCCAACTGCTAGGCTTACTGGCGTTTAAACGCCAGCAGCTTCTTCCTCCAGGGTGTGCTGTTTTTCTTCCTGTTTTTCATTTTGTTTTTGCTTTTTTCATTGTTTTTGTGACTTCTTATGATCATCAACCTACAAAAAAGATAAAATAACAAAAGAAAATAATTAATTATAAAACATTGGGTTGCCTCCCAACAAGCGCTTCTTTAATGTCATTAGCTTGACAGAGGACTCTCATGGAGCCTCAGAAATGCTCAGAACCGTGTTGGAACCTCCCAACACCAAACTTAGAGTTGAATGTGGGGTTTCAACACCAAACTTAGAGTTTGGTTGTAGCCTCCCAACACCAAACTTAGAGTTTGACTGTGGGGGCTCTGTTTGGCTCTGTTTTGAGAGAAGCTCTTCATGCTTCCTCTCCATGATGACAGAGGGATATCCTTGGGCCTTAAACACAAGGATTCTTCATTCACTTGAATGATCAACTCTCCTCTATCAACATCAATCACAGCCTTTGCTGTGGCTAGGAAGGGTCTGCCAAGGATGATGGATTCATCCATGCACAGTCTCTAGGACTATGAAGTCAGTAGGGATGTAATGGTCTTCAATCTTTACCAAAACATTCTCTACAAGTCCATGAGCTTGTTTTCTTGAGTTGTCTGCCATCTCTAATGAGATTCTTGCAGCTTGCACCTCAAGGATCCCTAATTTCTCCATTACAGAGAGGGGCATGAGGTTCACACTTGACCCTAAGTCACACAAGGCCTTCTTGAAGGTCATGGTGCCTATGGTACAAGGTATAGAAAACTTCCCAGGATCCTGCCTCTTTTGAGGCAGTTTCTGCCTAGACAAGTCATCCAGTTCTTTGGTGAGCAAGGGAGGTTCATCCTCCCAAGTCTCATTTCCAAATAACTTGTCATTTAGTTTCATGATTGCTCCAAGGTATTTAGCAACTTGCTCTTCAGTAACATACTCATCCTCTTCAGAGGAAGAATACTCATCAGAGCTCATGAATGGCAGAAGTAAGTCCAATGGAATCTCTATGGTCTCATTTTGAGCCTCAGATTCCCAAGGTTCCTCATTGAGGAACTCATTGGAGGTTAGTGCACGCCCACTGAGGTCTTCCTCAGTGGCGTCCTCCTCCTCTCTTTCCTCCCAGAATTCGGCCATGTTAATGGCTTTGCACTCTCCTTTTGGATTTTCTTCTGTATTACTTGGGAGAGTGCTAGGAGGGAGTTCAGTAACTTTCTTGCTCAGCTGACCCACTTGTCCTTCCAAATTTCTGATGGAGGACATTGTTTCATTCATGAAACTTTGGGTGGTCTTTATTAGATCAGAGACCATTGTTGCTAAGTTAGAAGTATTCTGCTTAGAACTCTCTGTCTGTTGCTGAGAAGATGATGGAAAAGGCTTGCCATTGCTAAACCTGTTTCTTCCACCATTATTGTTATTGAAACCTTGTTGAGGCCTCTCTTGATTCTTCCATGAGAGATTTGGGTGATTTCTCCATGAAGAATTGTAGGTGTTTCCATAGGGTTCTCCTAGGTAATTCACCTCTTCTATGGAAGGGTTCTCAGGATCATAAGCTTCTTCCTTAGATGAAGCATCCTTTGTACTGTTTGGTGCATTTTGCATTCCAGACAGACTTTGAGAAATCAAATTGACTTGTTGAGTCAATATCTTGTTCTGAGCCAATATGGCATTCAGAGTGTCAATCTCAAGAACTCCTTTCTTCTGACTAGTCCCATTGTTCACAGGATTCCTTTCAGAAGTGTACATGAATTGGTTATTTGCAACCATTTCAATCAATTCTTGAGCTTCTGCAGGCGTCTTCTTCAGATGAAGAGATCCTCCAGCAGAGCTATCCAAGGACATCTTAGATAGTTCAGAGAGACCATCATAGAAAATACCTATGATGCTCCATTCAGAAAACATGTCTGAAGGACATCTTCTGATTAATTGTTTGTATCTTTCCCAAGCTTCATAGAGGGATTCTCCATCCTTCTGTCTGAAGGTTTGGACTTCCACTCTAAGCTTACTCCATCTTTGTGGTGGAAAGAACTTTGCCAAGAAGGCATTGACTAGCTTTTCCCAAGAGTCCAGGCTTTCTTTAGGTTGAGAATCCAACCATATTCTAGCTCTGTCTCTTACAGCAAAAGGGAATAGCATCAGTCTATAGACCTCAGGGTTAACCCCATTAGTCTTGACTGTGTCACAGATTTGCAAGAATTCAGCTAAAAACTGATGAGGATCTTCCATTGGAAGTCCATGGAACTTGCAATTCTGTTGCATTAGAGAAACTAATTGAGGCTTAAGCTCAAAGTTGTTTGCTCCAATGGCAGGGATAGAGATGCTTCTCCCATAGAAGTCGGGAGTAGGTGCAGTAAAGTCACCCAGCACCTTCCTTGCATTGTTGGCATTGTTGTTGTTTTCGGCTGCCATGGGTTCTTCTTCCTTGAAGAATTCGATCAGGTCCTCTAAAGAGAGTTGTGCTTTGGCTTCTCTTAGCTTTCTCTTCAAGGTCCTTTCGGGTTCAGGATCAGCTTCAACAAGAATGCCTTTGTCTCTGCTTCTGCTCATATGAAAGAGAAGAGAAAAGGAAAATGTGGAATCCTCTATGTCACAGTATAGAGATTCCTTGAAATGTCAGAGGAAAAGAGAAATAGAAAGAAGAAGGAGAAGAAGAATTCGAACTTTAATTAGATAAGGTTCGAATTGTGCATTTAGAAGGAGTGGTACTCCATAAATAGAAGGATGTGAGAAGGAGGGAAGAGGATTTTCGAAAATTCAATTAAAAGATTTTGAAAACATTTTGAAAATTTGATTGATAATTTTCGAAAATTGAAAGTGGAAGAGAAATCAAGTGATTTTTGAAAAAGATTTTGAATTTAGAAACTAAAAAGATCTGATTGAAAACTAATTTGAAAAAGATATGAATAAAAAATATGATTGAAAGGTTGTTGTCTTAAAAAGATGTGATTGAGAAGATATGATTTGAAAACCATTTTGAAAGATATGTTTTGAAAATTATTTTAAAAGATTTGATTTGGAAAATTAGTGACTTGCCTAACAAGAAAAGATATGATTCAAACATAAAACCTTCCTTAACAGAAAAGGCAAAAAATGTTCAATCAAATCATTAATTGTTAGAAAGTATCTTTGAAAGGAAAGAAATTAATTTTGAAGGCATTTGATTGAAAAGATTTGATTTGAAAAAGATTTGGTTTTGAAAAACTTGAAAAAAAATTGATTTGAAAACAAAATCTTCCCCCTAGCACCATCCTGGCGTTAAACGCCCAGAATGGTATACATTCTGGCGTTTAACGCCCAAAATGCTACCTCTTTGGGCGTTAAACGCCCAACCAGGTGCCCTGGCTGGCGTTTAAACGCCAGTCTGCCTTCTTCACTGGGCATTTTTGAATGCTCAGCTTTTTCTGTATAATTCCTCTGCAGTGTGTTCTGAATCTTCAATCCCTTGTATCATTGACTTGAAAAGACACAAATTAAAAATATTTTTGGATTTTTAATAATTAAAATGCAACAAGAATCAAATAACAATGCATGCAAGACACCAAACTTAGCAGTTTGTATACTACTGACACTAATGAACTGAAAATGCATATGAGACACACAAAATACTCAAGTCAATAGAATTCAAAGATCAGAGCAAGTGAATCATCAAGAACATCTTGAAGATCACTAAGACATATGAATGCATGCAATTGACACCTAACTTAGGATGAGACACTAGACTCAAACAAGAAATATTTTTGAATTTTATGATTTTGTAAATTTTTTTTTTGTATTTTTCGAAAATTAAGTAGAAAAAGAAGGTATCAAAATTCTTAATGAGAATTCCAGGAATCAGTGCAATGCTAGTCTAAGACTCCGGTCCAGGAATTAGACATGGCTTCACAGCCAGCCAAGCTTCCAAAGAAAGCTTCGGTCCAAAACACTAGACATGACCAAAGGTCAGCCAAGCCTTAGCAAATCACTGCTCCAAAAGCAAGATTGATACGAAATCAACAAGCTCTTGTGGTGATAAGTTGAAACCTCGGTCCAATCAGATTAGACATGGCTTCTCAGCCAGCCAGATTTCAACAAATCATCATGAAACTCTAGAATTCATCTCCAAGAATTTCGAAAAAAAATACCTAATCTAAGCAACAAGATGAACCGTCAGTTGTCCAGCCTGAACAATCCCGGGCAATAACACCAAAAATTTGATGTTGTTGCCGGATCTTGGCACTGATGTTACCAAAGGCTTGCTCAAAACTAGAACAATCCCCGGCAACGGCGCCAAAAACTTGGTGCGCGAAATTGTGAACTATACTTTTTCACAACTCTCATAATCCCTGGTAATGGCTCCAAAAACTTGGTAGCCCAATACCATGGCATTACACAACTTCGCACAACTAACCAGCAAGTGCACTGGGTCGTCCAAGTAATAAACCTTACGTGAGTAAGGGTCGATCCCACGGAGATTGTTAGTATTGAAGCAAGCTATGGTCATCTTGTAAATCTTAGTCAGGCAAACTCAGATATATGGTGATGAACGAAAATAACATAAAAGATAAAGATAGTGATACTTATGTGTATCATTGGTGTATGAGCTTCAGACAAGTGTATGAAGATGCCTTCCCTTCCGTCTCTCTGCTTTCCTACTGTCTTCATCCAGTCCTTCTTACTCCTTTCCATGGCAAGCTCGTATAGGGTCTCACTGTTGTCAGCAGCTACCTCCCATCCGCGCAGTGAAAGCTAATGCACACACTCTGTCACAGTGCTGCCAATCACCGGTTTGGTTCCCTCCCCTACCGGAATAGAATAACTCTTTTGCGTCTGTCACTAACGCCCAGTAGGTTACAGGTTTGAAGCACGTCACAGTCATTCAATCATTGAATCCTACTCAGAACACCACAGACAAGGTTAGACCTTCCGGATTCTCTTGAATGCTGCCATCAGTTCTTGCCTATACCACGAAGACTCTGATCTCACGGAATGGTTGGCTCGTTTGTCAGGCGAGCACTCGGTTGCCAGGTGATCAACCATGCATCGTGCAATCAGGAATCCAAGAGATATTCACTAAGCCTCAGATGCTTGTAGAACAAGAATGGTTGTCAGTCACCTTGTTCATGAGTGAGAATGGTGATGGGCGTCAATCATCACCTTCATCATGTTGAAGAACAAGTGATATCTTGGATAAAGAACAAGCGGAATTTGAATGAAAGAACAATAGTAATTGCATTAATACTCGAGGTACAGCAGGGCTCCACACCTTAATCTATGGTGTGTAGAAACTCCACCGTTGAAAATACATAAGCATAAGGTCTAGGCATGGCCGAATGGCCAGCCTCCCAATGATCTAAGAACTAAAATGTTCAAAGATGATCTAGAGATCTAAAAGTGATCCAAAGATTTCTATACAATAGTAAAAGGTCCTACTTATAAGAAACTAGTAGCCTAGGGTGTACAGAAATGAGTAAATGACATAAAAATCCTTTTCCGGGCCCACTTGGTGTGTGCTTGGGCTGAGCAATGAAGCAATTTCGTGTAGAGACCTTTTCTGGAGTTAAACGCCAGCTCTCATGCCAGTTTGGGCGTTTAACTCCAAATTTTATGCCAGTTCCGGCGTTTAACGCTGGAATTTCTGTAGGTGACTTTGAGCGCCGGTTTGGGCCATCAAATCTTGGGCAAAGTATGGACTATTATATATTGCTGGAAAGCCCAGGATGTCTACTTTCCAACGCCGTTGAGAGCGCGCCAATTGGGCTTCTGTAGCTCCAGAAAATCCGCTTCGAATGCAGGGAGGTCAGAATCCAACAGCATCTGCAGTCCTTTTTGGTCTCAGAATCAGATTTTTGCTCAGGTCCCTCAATTTCAGCCAGAAAATACCTGAAATCACAGAAAAACACACAAACTCATAGTAAAGTCCAGAAAAGTGAATTTTAATTAAAAACTAATAAAAATATACTAAAAACTAACTATATCATATCAAAAACATACTAAAAACAATGCCAAAAAGTATACAAATTATCCGCTCATCAATGATGCATGGGAGAGATACAAGGCCTTAATCAGGAAATGTCCCCCAGAAATGTTTAGTGAGTGGGATAGACTCCAAAACTTCTATGAAGGGTTAACCCAGAAAGCTCAAGAAGCATTAGATCATTCAGCAGGAGGCTCATTGCAGCTAATGAAGACAGCAGAGGAAGCCCAAAACCTCATAGAGATGGTGGCAAACAATCAATATTTCTTTGCTCATCAAAGACAACGCCAACCAGCCCAGAGAAGGGATGTGCTGGAGCTTGAAGGTGTTGACGTTCTCTTGGCACAAAACAAACAGATGCATCAACAGCTTCAGCAACAAATAGAAATGATGGCCAAGAAAATTGATGGACTGCAAGGTGTTGCAGTAAACACACAATGCCAATCTCAAACCTCACATGGGTGGAATCAATCTGAAGAAAGTTTTGGGACATTCAATTTTGAGCAACAAAGCCCTGAGCAGGTGCAATGCATGAACAATACTTCAAGTTCATTTCAACACAATTTTCATGGTAATGCACACAAGACACCCTGGAAGACTCATTCTAATTCAAGGTGGGGTAAGCATCAGAATCAAGGACAAAGGGACTTCAACTCTGGCAGCCTCAGCAACACAAGCAACCATAACCATTCATCCAATAATACTAACCAATTCAAAAATTCACAAAACACATATCACCAACCCCATAATAACTCACAAAACCACCAGAATAACTTTTTCACATCCACATCCCAACCACAAAGTACCCCCACAATTAATTCAAACAACTTCCAACAACAACCATCTCATTTCACACAACCACAACCAAATTCAGACTCTCAAAGAATCTCAAGTCTAGAGAAAACGTTGGAGAAACTCATGAAAAATCAAGAGATGGCAAGACAAGATCAGGAAGCTGCAAGGAAAGATCAGACCCTGGCATTCAAAAACCAAGAAACCTCAATCAGAAACCTTGAGAGACACATGGGGCAAATGGCTAAGCAAATTTCAGAAATGGATGAGAAGAGAGCAAATGCCTTCCCCAATGCGACTGAAGAACACCCAAGGGACAAAGGAAAAGCCACAAAATGGGAAGAGTGCAAAGTAATCACAGTGGGAAGTGAGAAGGCTAAGAAGAAGGAAGCCATCAATCAGGACAAACACAACAGAGAAGTTCCACAAGAAGAGACAGAGGGGAAAAGTAAAGAGGATCAAGAAACCAAAAATGTACAAATTTCAAAGGGATACAAGAACACCCTTGAATCACAACTACATGAGAAGAGGGAAGGAGTGAATCCTTGTGTCCCCAAACTTCCATACCCTCAGAGGTTTAAAAAAGAAAATGAGAATAAGCAATACTCAAAATTCCTGGACATATTCAAAACACTCAGCATCAATATTCCTTTCCTGGAAGCACTTGAACAGATGCCATTATATGCCAAATTTATGAAAGAAGTGCTAACAAAGAAAAGACCCTTGAAGGAAGGACAAATTGTTGAGATGACAAAGGAATGTAGTGCTATCCTCCAAAGAGAGTTGCCAGAGAAGAAAGATGATCCTGGAAGTTTTTACATACCTTGCACCATAGGAGACATAACAATTGAGAAGTCATTATGTGACCTTGGTGCAAGCATAAACTTGATGCCTTTGTCTCTAATGAGGAAACTCCGAATTTGTGAGCTGAAATCCACACGAATATTCCTGCAAATGGCTGACAAATCCATCCAGCAAGCACTTGGAGTTGTAGAGAATGTACTGGTAAAGGTGGGAAAATTCCTTCTCCCAGCTGATTTTATCATCCTGGATATGGAGGAGGACCCTAACACTCCCATCATTCTGGGGAGGCCTTTCCTGGCTACAGGCAGAGCATTGATAGATGTGGAAAAAGGGGAATTGTTGCTGAGAGTGCATGATGAACATTTAGCATTCCATGTTTTTAAAACCTTGCATGAACCCACTCAAGAAGAAGATTGTACAGAGGATAAAGCCAGGGATCAAAGCTTGAAAGAGGCATTCAATAAGTTAACTCCAAGACTTCCAAATCCATGCTTCAAAGAAGTAGAGATGGTGCAACAGACCAAAGAAATCGAGGAACTAGATCCAAAACCCCCAGATGAGAAATTCAACATCCTAGATAAAGAACCACCAAGGCAGGGAGTATCTCTTGAGAAAGAAAAGAAGAAGAGGCCAAGAGGATGGAGAAATAAGAAGATCCCTACTGAAGGCTTTTCACCAGGGGATAAAGTGGTGTTAAACACCCAACCAATGAAGGTGTCTCCACAATCATCTAAATACTACACTGTGAACCGGGTCCTTTCACTTGAACACCTAGAGATCATCAAAGAGGAGACTGGAAGGAAGTTCACAATAAGAGGTGAAAAGCTGAGGCACTATGATTTTCAGCCTCCATGATCAAAGAATGGAGGATGTCAAGCTAATGACAATAAAGAAGCGCTTGTTGGGAGGCAACCCAACCTGAGGTAGTTTTCTTTTCATAGCTTTTTCAATAAAAATGTTGAATAATTGGTATGTATTGCAAGAAGCTAAGTTTGGTGTTGCACACCAAAACAATTTAAGGGAGAATGAAGGATTCTAAGTTTGGTGTTCCACCAAAAATCTCATTTAAAAACACATTCTCACTTCTTGCACAATGCTAGCTCCAAGCAATCAAACAAATTATTCAACTACTTAACTGTTTTCTAGTTTTTAATTTCATACTCTTTAGCAAGGATACAGGGTTTCAAATATGGTTAACTTGTTGCATCTGAGACAGTGGCAAACAATTAAGTTTGGTGTTCACACACCAAAACAAATCTAAGAACCACACTCAATTTATGCATACTAACCATACACTTAAGGGCTTAAGAAGCAAGCAACTTTGAGAAATATGCAGGACATAAGTCAACAATTGAAGATATTGTGCATCCTAACTCAAAGAAAACACAACAGAAGGAAGAATCAAAGGTCTGCAACTTCAAAGGTTGTATCTAAACTTAATCCTTACTGCTGTGAATTGTTTTGAACATGGAAACCATTATATATCTTTCTAAAGTGTGTATCTAGTTGCAAGTGAAATTGTTTGTTAAAAATGCCAAATCTGCATAATGCTTCTTATCCATCACTTAGCTTTAATTTTGTTTTGTTTCCCATATGCTTGAATAAAAGAGATTTGGTTTGAATTGAGAAGTAAAATATCCAATGTTGCATAAGTAGAATGGAAGTTAATGGTGGTATATATGTTTGATTAAATGCATAACTCATGAAATAATTGCTGCATAATATCAGTTTCATTCAAGTGTGAGTTAGCTTGCTGTTATAAAGACCCTTATCAATAAACCCTTGAGAACAAAAACAGAAAGAAAAGGAAGAAGAAAAAGCCAAAGTGGCAAGAAAAACAAAGAATAAAGGTTGGACACCAATAGCTTGGACCCTAGGACATATGCCTGTGGTGTTTTTGTACTAAGATATGCTTGGATGAGTAGATTCTAAGGGGTATTTTAAAACCCGGTCACTTAGATCAACTGATTTGGGATGGCCAATTGAAAGTCCACAATAAAGAGCAACTTAGATACAGAACATTTAGTTATCCAAAGAGATACTGGGCATCAATGATCCTAGGAGGAAATAGTGAGCCATGTGTCTGTGGTGGATAGATGTTGAGTAAAAGAAAGAAAAAATAAAGCCAAAGGCTATTACTGCAACATTAGACACCAAACCTCCAAAAGAATAAGCTTGTTAAGCATTATAAGAAAGAAAAGTTAGCAAGGGAGTAATTAAATAAGTAAGTCTTATAACAGCAAGTTTAGCAAGCCTTTGATGAAAAATGTATACTATGTAACAGCAAACAATAACTTGAGTTATCATTGTCTGCATAAAGACCCCATAAATCAAGTTCTGCTATATGCCTAATAAGGATATGTGTTCTTTTCTTGTTCATTTCAATTTCTCTTAGTTTTGATGCTTGCTTGGGGACAAGCAAGATTTAAGTTTGGTGTTGTGATGACAAGTCATCATATACCCATTTTTCAAGCTAATTTCACTTGTTTTGTTAGCATTTATGCACTTTCTTGCATCCTAAGTAAGTGATTTGGAGTGAAAATGCATAACTTCTTTAAATCAAACAATCACCATGAAATTAATGTTAACTCATGAGGTTTAAGCTAAATTTAATTGATTTTTAATTGATTTATAAGCCTTGTGAATTTAGTGATACTTGGAGTGGTTGTTTTGGTTTATTGTAGGTGAAGAAAAGAAAAAAAAAAGGAAAAGCGTGGCCTAAGGAAATGTGGCCCAAGGAAGAGAAAGTGTGGTCAAAGAGAGGAAAAGTGTGCCGCATGCAATGGGAGGAGGCAAGCATTGCCCTCCACAAGGGCACACTGCCCTCTAGGAGGGCAACATAAGGGAACCAAGCATAAAAGGCAACTCTGTCCTGCCCACTACAAGGGCAGAGCACAAATTTGTGCCTTGAAATCAAGAAGAAGAAAATGTTGCCCTGCCCTCCACAAGGGCAGTATCGGGCTCACAAGGGGAGAAAATCAAAGAAAAATGTCTCCAAATGCTTGCCACAAGAGTTGAACACGGGACCATGAGGAAGCAAGGAACTAAGTGCCAGCACCGTGCCAAGAAAGCCAAGGAAATTAACTAGCGTGTGTTTCTACTAGGACTCGAACGCGGGACTTCATTTTGGAAACACTGCCCTGCCCTCCGCGAGGGCAGGGCAGCATTTTGTGTGTGGCATGATTCTGGCGCACCAAGAAACGAGTTTGGCGTACCAAGGAACGATCCTGGCAGCACCAGCGCGCACCACAGCACCCATCTGGCGCACCAATTTTTCCTGCCCTGCCCTCCGCGCGGGCAGGGCAGCGTTCTGCGCACCAAGACCGCACCAAGCCGCACCATGCACGCACCAAGCACCATTTTCTGCCCTGCCCTCCACAAGGGCAGGGCAGCCTCCTGGAAGCAACTTCTCATGGGCCAAAAATTGAATTAAAAATCCAATTTAATTCAATTCTTCACCAAATCAAAAGCCCATCCAAATCCCAAGATCCAAGAATAGAAAGTGTATAAATAGGAGTTAGTTTGATGTAAATAGGACTTTTACTTTTACTTCCATTTTTACCTTTACTTTCATCTTTGGCACTTTGAATTTTCCTTGAACCTTTACTGTTATTTTGAGCTTGGGCAACCTCTCTTGGTGACTTCACTGAGATTTCAGAGAATTGGGGAGGAGAATTGATCTCTCTTCTTCCTCGTTCTTGCTTGGGCACTTTTAATTTTCTTGTTTTGAGTTTTGGATGTGAAGAGTTGAGAAAATTCTGTCTCAACCTCCATTCAAAATCTCTTTAATTTCTTTCTGCACAATTAAATTCAATTTCAATTTCCTTTACTGCTTCTTCTTCTATTTCTTGTTAATTGCTTTGAGCACTTGGATCTGGGAAGGCAATTGAGATCTAGGCTTTGCTACCTAGTCTCTGGAGACCTAAGATCCTAATTTACTTTTGGTTCTTCTGTGAACCTCTGCTGCATTTAATTTCCTTCTGTCTAAGTTCCAATTGCTTCTAATGCAATTTCTGTTCTATTGATTATTGCAACTCAATTTCTCTTGTTTAAATTCTGCAATCCCTGTCCTCAAATCCCTTTTACATTCAAGCAATTTATATTCCTTGCAATTTAAGTTACTGCAATTTACATTTCTTGCACTTTAAGTTTCTGTCATTTACTTTCTTGTTCTTTAAGATTCTGCAAGTTTACTTTCCTGCTCTTTAATTTACTGCAATTTTCCCTTCCCCCTTTATATTCCAAGCAATTTTACTTCCTGTTAAACACAAATCACTCAACCAATACTTGATTCGCTTGACTAAATCAACCACTAAACTAAAATTGCTCAATCCTTCAATCCCTGTGGGATCGACCTCACTCATGTGAGTTATTATTACTTGATGCGACCCGGTACACTTGCCGGTGAGTTTTGTGTCGGATCGTTTTCCGCACATCAGTGCTCGCCACACTCTTAGGATAAAATGCCCGTCACACTCATGGGATATAGTGTCCATCACACTTCTCGGGGTAAACTGCTCCCACATTCTTAGGATATAGTGCCTGCCACACTCTTGGATAAAGTGTCCGTCACACTCATGGGATATAGTACCCGACACACTTTACAAACAAAGAGAACACGAGGCAACAAAAGAGGAAATAGATCACAACAGTCAACATCATCACCAAATTTATCATTTAGCATAATCATAATCATCACTAATCACATCATAATCCTCATCAACCACAATCATCATCCCATGTAAATATAATCAACCAGAACCAACACTACATTCTTAACTATTACTAATCAATTCATTAATAACATAATCATCGTCAATCATAATTTTTCGCACATGTCTCAACTTAAAATCACAATTCTCATCAAACTCATTAATAACTCAACGCCAGAACTCTACTTCACACACTTCAACATGCACCGGGTTGTTCTTGAGCCGTTACATACGGCTTGCGGGTATGAGGTCTCTAATACGACACCCTAAACTCGAGGTCAAGGTTGTATACTAACTCAATTAGAACATAATCATTCATAGCTAACAATGAATCATTCAAGCCTAAAATATTTTTATTTTAAAATGATCCCCTACCTCAGTTAGTCACAATTTGCATAATTAAATGCAATAAGTCCCTTTTCTCCTTGGCCCTTAACAGTGGCAGCTGCATCCACAACACCGTTTACTTTTGCAACAACAGCAACAACTTTTATTTTAACCATGCAATTACCAAAATTCGACCCTAAAATGTTAACATCGTGGAATTCTCAATGACAGATAACTAGAATGCTAGCAGTGATAGTTTTAGAATAGGGTTAACATACTGTAACAAAAGAACGAAGCAGTAGCCTTGAACTAACCTGGCAGCAGCTCCGACAGTGGCTAAAAGCTCTAGTGGTTCAGCAGTAATCTTAATTTTGACATGCAAACATCGGAACTCAATCCTACGGTACCAAAATCTCAACATTTTTAACAAACTTTAACAGAACACTAAATTTCGATGGTTCCAAAAAAGAGAAATTATCACACTCAGGGAGAATGACAAACCAGAGCTGCAATAGCTCTGACGGTAACCCCCCGGTGGCGAGAATTGCGGTGAGGAGCTCCAGCGGCGACGGTGGAAGCAACGACGGTAATGGCATCGCGATGACTACCCACCACCATCGCATCCTTTGCACTCACAAGCTCCCTTTCTCTCTTCGCATTTTGTTCGATGGCGACCCTGAGACTCGACGGCGGCGATGGCTTCACGGACAGCGACGCGGGCGACGACCCAAGACGATGACAGCAACAACGATGGCTACAAGGCGTAATGGCGGCGAAGAAGATCCTCCAACAGCAGTGACTGCTTCTCCTCCCACTTAGCGCCATGCTCTCTCCCCCTCTCCTCTGGTCCGACAACGACGACGGCGACGGTGGCACCTATCCTTGCTGGCGCCGTCACCTCCCTCTTTTTTTTTCCCTTTCTCCGTGCTCCCTCAGTCAAGCGCTCCTTCTCTTTTTTCTTTCTTTGTTTCTTTTGTGTGTGTGTGGCTTGGGGAGTGAACAGCGCTAGGAAAGAAGAATAGTGTGTGTAATAGATTTAGGGTTAGGGTTAAAGTTTAATTTGGGAGAAAAGTGGAAATTAGGGATCTTATGGCTAATGTAGGTATTTTGGTAAAATTGAAAGATAGAATAGTAAATTGAAAACCAAATTTAACCCAATAAAATTTTTCTCAAAAACATTATTCATTTCTTAAATTGGCTATTAGATTTTCAATCAGGTACTCTAATTTAAAATATAAGATAATAAAATTAATTTTCTTTATTCATAAAATTTAAAGTATTAAATTCTAAAATCTCAATTATTTAAATTAATTCATATAAATTTTTTTACAACTACTAAACTTTATAATTTAAATCTAGAAAATTATTCAATAATTATAAAATTATATAAAAATTCTAATTTAATTCAAACTCAGTTTATCCAAACTTGAAATTAATTACCTTTAATAAAATAATTTTTGAAAATCGAACTTTGCCCCATTAAAATATATCAAAACTAGTTCTTAAGCTAACTTCAAAAAGTTTGGATCTTACATATGATCGTGCAGAAGAGTAGTGTACGATATTCCACCTTCTGATGACGTTTCACCTGACCCGAGTTTGAAGATTTAGAACATACTTTCTCTCGATTTTATAGTTTAGAGGAATTACGTGAGTGTACAGTCTAGGCTAACCTGGACGCTAGCTTAAGGACTTCTCGATTTTACAAGCTTGGGATGTCATATATATATATATATACACACTCTAATAAAAAGGCTAGATGACCGAATGTTGTTAACTGTTTGAGACATATATAAGTGTGGTTGTTTATAACTGTTTTATCTGTTAATATTTGTAAATTGATTATGAATGATTTCGATCATCAATCCAAATATTTTCAAAAAAAAGAAAAAAGTACCTCATAAAATAACTATATTTTAACAACAAATCAAACTCATATAATAAATAATATATAATAATTAGGAAGACAAGTTAGTAACACTCAATTTTTAATATAGTCTAAATATATTGAAAATTAGGTCATTACAGACAACACTACAATCTCAACTCAATAAAAACAATTTCAATCTTTTAGGTGATCCAAACAACATCTATTGTTTTCATCTTAATAAAAATTCAGGGAGTCCTTTGGTCAATGTTACACTCACACCACAGAATTATACACACAAGTCAAGATCAACGTGGCTTGCTCTCAAGTCCAAAAACAAGATTCAGTTCATTGATGATTTATTTCCAAAACCAGATGCTTCAGACCTGTTATTTCTATCTTGGGACATGTGGAACACTTATATTTTTTCATGGTTAATTTTTTTTTTTAAATCAAGAAATCTTTTGAAGTGTTATTTGGAGAATAACTGTCTATGATTTGTGATAAGTTCCGAAAAAAAGGTACTGCCAAGGAGCTTTATATCACATAGCTCAATTACATGAAGAGGCAGAGCTATATGCTTTACAACAAAGAGACACGACTGTCACCATCTATTTTATAAAACTGTGATCAATCGTGCAGTCGCTTTGATTGGGTATTAGTTAGCGTGGGATAGATTGAAGAGTTTTTTGAGATGATACTGAAAGACAGACAAAGATGTTTATCTGATCATTGTCCTTTGATTGTGGAGAATAGTAGACTGCTAAGAAAGTCTGAGGCTGTTCCAGAGTTTAAATTCTTGGATCACTCATGTGGGTTTCTCAAAACGCTAAAAGAGGACTGGTGGGGGACTAGGAGATTTCTCAGGTGTTGCAAAATTTTTCAACAAATCAATTAGGAGTTACAAGAGTGGACTGAGTTTGATTTTTTAATTGTTGACGACATTGCTAGATATGACTATGGAGGGATGTCTGTTTGTTTGATTAGCATTTGTTTTATGTTTATTTGTTTTGTTTAGTTGTTCCACCTTATTGTGTTGAGCTCTTTTCTTCAAAAAACATCTAGAAAGAAATTGATAATTTTCGGCTAATTCGATTTTGTGTCAACTACAATGTCATCTACCAGTGTGATTTGTAAAAAATGAGGTTGTATAGAAATTAACAAAGTTGTTGAGAAGTATCAATTAGGGCTGTTAAACGAGTCGGCCTAACCCATTTAAGCTCGACCATTTTATTCACGAGTCATCATTTTTCAACCGGGACCGTTTATGGTCAATCCAATGGGTTAAACAGGTTAAACCGTTTATCCTTTATTTTATTTTTTAAAAAATATTTTAACAAAAAAAATTACTTTTAAGTTAAAATCCTTAAACAAACAGTTTTTTTTTTAATTAATGGATTGGAATTTTGGGTTGAATCGAGAGATATATTAGCTAAAAGTCATATTTTTTAAAAAATATAAAAAATAAACGGACCGCCCATTAGCCCGCAGACTAACCTGTTTAACCCGTCATTTTTTTCAGGTTAATCGGACTCAATCTGTTTAGTCTAAAATTTAAACGGACTTAATTTTAGAGATAAAACCTACCCGTTTAAACAGGTAAACAGGCTAACTCGATAAGTTTAGTCCATTTTAACGGTCTTAATTTGATGAACAATTTAACATTGTCTAGTCACAAATAATATTGCAAAAGTTTCTACCCGATATTGATATAATATTTGCCTTGCTTACACAGTAAAAAAAAAAAAAGGCAATTTTACTCTGAATTTATTGAATCCAAAGTCCTTATAAGTGCCGATGCAACTATTGAGAGCAACATCGTGGCTCAAAGAGGCAGGGGAGGGAGTAGAGGTGAAAAACTTCAGTTGGAAGAGGTGTAGCAAGAGGCTATCAAGATGGGAGTAGAGGTGAAAAAACTTCAATTATTAGAAGAGGTGTAGGAAGAGACTATCAAAAAAAAAAAAAAAAACTCTTATTGTGGAAGAAATGGACATCTAGTAGATTCTTGTTACAAGAAATATGGAGTTTCATCTCACATGAAAAAAACAGGCTCTGTTCGTCACATTTTTGCTGAAGAGAATGGTGAATTCAATAGAAGTGAAAAAAATCAGCATGTAAATAGCAATACCATGTCTTGTTTTATCTCAAGAATAGAAGACTTCTTTAATGACTTTACTTCAACAATCAGGGTAACCAAATACACAATATTCCATCAACCAAACTAGTATCATTTTCTCAAAATCTCTGTCTATAAACCTCAAAGACAAAAAAAGATACGATTTTAGCAGCAACTTTGTTAGTTAATTCACTAAAATCTAACTCTGGATCATTAATATAGGAGCAACAAATAATATATGTATTTTTTGTCTTCTTTCCAAGTTTACCATTGTCTTACACCCATATATGTCAAGCTACCAGATGGGTCAATTGTTAAAATTGATATCACAGGAACAACTTTTTTCAATAATCACTTTACCTTACTAATATATTGTATATCCCAACTTTCTCTTTCAATTTGTTGTCAATCTCAGCTCTTACTGTAGCACTATATTGCTTATTTTCGTTTTCTCAGATCACATGTCAGATTCGAAATTTAACTACATCTCAATAATTAGAGTAGTTGACGAATTTAGAAGTCCTCATATTTTGAAAAGCCCCACCAAAAACTTCACATATTAACTTAAACCAAGCTAAATTTGTCAGATCTTTTCTGTTAATTCTGCAACTTTCACAGAATCCATATAGTATCTAAAATTAGATCACTTAGGACATCACAAATTTGCTTATATGCTGTCACAATTTTCTTATATTCATTGTAATGATGATTCACAAATTGCTTATATGTTTAGGACAACCACCTTTTTTTTGTGGGAAAATTCGGAATGAAGAATTGTTTTAACATCTTGCTTCATCTCCGTAACATATCTATGATAGGTTTTGAATTTTTTTTTTAATAAAAATATCTTGCTAGATGTAGGTACAATTGAAGTCTTCTTGTGATATTGCATGGTCTTCACTTCCACATTCTTGGTTTAAATTGAATACAGATGGCTCTGTTCTTTATGATATTTAGACACCATCATCAGATATAAGGATGGCTTTTTCTCAAATTTGTTTCATTACTAATTTGGGTCATTGTGCTAAATTTTGGGGAGCCTTCTATGATTTACAAATTGCATGGAACTATTACTATAGGAAAGAGTTGTTAGCACTTGATTTTAGTGTATTTGGTTCACTATCAATAGATTTATCTTCACTCATATGTAACTCTTATTCTAAAAATTAAAACTCTCCTAACTCGTGATTGGGAAGTTTGGATGTCATATGTTCATTGAGAGACAGAATGATATTCAAAATTTGGAATTTCATGTAAATTTTAATTAATGCTTCTAATTCAAGAAGAAATTTTTTTTCGCATCTCACATCTCATAACGTAGTTTTCTTCCTAATTTTTATTTAAAAAACAAACGAAAACAAATAAATGAGACTATTATCATCTTTTGTAGAACTTTCCATAACATTATAATGATTGCGAAGTGTACTAATACTATACTTGCCATGCCATTGTTGATAAACAGGCAAATTAATCACATTTTAAAACTTTTTTCTCATAAAATAACCATTCCCTTTCCAATGGTTTTTCTCTATTCTAATTCCACCAGTTCCATAATGATCTTAAGCCCTTCAAAAAAGAATGACAACAGCACCAAACAAACACAGCACGACAAAGAAAAGCAAATAATAAAAAAAAAAAGGTAGCATCAAACAAAATGGAATCAGCAATGAATTACCACAGTCATCACTCATAAGTCATAACCATACCTTCACATCATCACTCACCCAGCAAGTGTTCGACGAAATTCCCCAACGAAAAAAGAAAAATGGAATCGAGCATTCTAGAATCCATCGGCGTGGAGATAATCGGAGTCATGTCACCAGTCTCCATCTGCATGTTTCTCGTCGTCCTCCTCGTCTACTCCCTCTCCTCCTCCTCCTCCCCTTCCTCAGCCGTCTCCGACATCCGCACCGCCGCTAACCTCGTCTACGCCGAGAACCCCTCCGACACCGCCGCACAGAAGCTCGAGGGAGCACTCCTCAACGCCCTTGTATTCGTCATCCTTATCGCCATCGTCACCTTCCTCCTCCTCCTCCTGTACTACTACAACTGCACCTCCTTCCTCAAACACTACACGCGCTTCAGCGCCTTCTTCGTCCTCGGCTCCATGGGTGGATCCATCTTCCTCTCACTCATCCAGCGATTCTCGATCCCCGTCGATTCCGTCACGTGCTTTATCCTTCTCTTCAATTTTACCGTCGTCGGGGTCCTCTCCGTTTTCGGCACCGGGATTCCGATAATCGTTCGGCAGTCGTACATGGTCTGTTTGGGGATCAGTGTTGCTGCGTGGCTGACCAAGCTGCCCGAGTGGACCACCTGGGTTCTTCTGGTGGCTCTGGCGGTTTATGATCTTGTGGCGGTTTTGGCACCTGGTGGACCGTTGAAGATGTTGGTTGAGTTGGCATCCAGCCGGAATGAGGAGCTTCCTGCTTTGATTTATGAAGCCCGGCCCACCACAGTGGCGCGGGCCGGGTCTCGCGGAGGGACTAGTTTGGGGCTTTTGGTGACTGGGGTTACAGCAGGCGAGCCGTCTTCAGCGCCGTCATCGTCGTCGTCATCGGCAATTGAGCTTCAAGCTGTGTCTAGGGACAACAAAGATAGGAATGTGAATGATAATTTGAATGAGAATAGGGATTATGGTGGGAATGAGTACTCTGTTGTGGCAATGGGTGGTTTTGGGGGTGAGAGGAGTCAGGGTGGGAGGAATGATGAAGAGGAGAGATCGCCATTGGTTGGCAATGGTGGCGGAGAGGGTGGGATTGTTGATGAGGAAAGGCATGAAGGGAATGAGAGCAGAGGTGGTGATGTGGAGATTGCTGAGAGGGGCATTAAGCTTGGCCTTGGAGACTTTGTTTTCTACAGTGTTCTTGTTGGTAGAGCTGCAATGTATGATCTCATGACTGTGTATGCTTGTTACCTTGCAATTATATCAGGACTAGGCTGCACTCTTATTCTGCTGTCGGTGTGCCGCCAAGCTCTGCCGGCGCTCCCAATTTCGATCACCTTGGGTGTTCTTTTCTATTTCTTGACCAGATTGCTGATGGAACCCTTCATTGTTGGGACTGCCACAAATTTGATGATGTTTTAAACTGCAATTATGTTTAATTTTTTTGTTTAAGAGAGACAGAAGCTAAATGGTAGATATCAACTAATGATTTTCTATAGGAAGTGATTTTGTATATGGAGTGGAGAGGTAGTGCTCCATTGTGCTTATCTACTTTGTAGTAACATGCTTGTTCTCATCATGTTGCTTTGTGCAGATAGTCTTGCAACTAATGATCATCTGATATCAAGTTTACTCTTGAGCCTGTAAATTTTTAAACTATATATTATGTTCCTGCTGATCCAAATGTTTCCCTTGGATTTTGACAAACTTGAGTCATGAGGTGTGTAGGAAATAAGTGGTAGCTATGCATTTGTTCGCTATATTATTTCTACCCGAGTATATTTTCATACTGTGTCTTATATATAATCTCTGACTAATTCATGTTAATGATTTCCTACTTTCCTTTGTGAGACGATGCCCTTGTTTATGTACATTATAATGAATATTGTCCATATATATGTATAACTTTTGAGGTTAAAATATCTCTTAAAAACTACAAAACACTTCAGAGCATTACTATTTCATGGATAAATTTGACCATGTTATGCTGCATAATTGAATTAGGAGGGTAATGCTATTGGGTGATAACTGATAAGGGTTTATGTACCATATGTACATTTCATGAATACAGTTATCTGTGTATAAGTGCATGTCGTTTCGTGCATACAATCATAGTTTATCTGTTTTACTAGCTTATGCTCATTTGTAGCACTCCTAACTAATAATCCTTTTCAGGTCATAGGCAATGTGGCTTCAGTGAAAGGTGCCCTTCTTATGCCATTGATTCCTCTTCTAAAGTACCAAATGGTTTACTTTATTGAAAATAATGTTTAGTTCTGAACTTGACAAAAATCCATTTAAGAATACAGCAATGCTACATGTACACAAAAAGTTAGCCACCAAATAAGTTGCACATATAGAAAATACACATGGAAAATGTTTGAAACAACACATATATATACACAAATATATGTTGACTGATTTGGAGGTTGATTTTCAGTTTGCACATAGTAGTTTTGTTGAACATGCTAGCATATTATCACTTCTTTTTGCCAGCTGTAATTTCTGTTAAACACACAAATTAGATGATGAATTATTATTTTATCTACACTAAACTAGCATAAGTCCATGATTATTATTATATCTACACTAAACTATTCTGATATCATTTTTATTTATCCAGGCCAATAAAATGATAAAGTCTTTGAAGGAAACATTCCTAATTATTATATTAAGGATTGAAGTACATAATCTCTAACTTGAACCTTGTAAAATGACGCAGGAATAGACAAAACACATTTTAGTATTTATTAATTTATTTCTTAAAAGAATTTTAAGTGGAGCTGAATCGCTTATTTGTTGAGGTATTTGTGCATATAATTGGTACCACCTAATTTATGCTTGTCATGTTATTAATTAATTATTCAGCACTGTTAACAATATCTCTGTACTACAAATATAATACTTAGCAAAACTTTTATTTGTAGTCAGATATCTCTGTACTACAAATATAATACTTAGCAAAAAACATTCTTTCTATTTTACTTGAGACTCAATAATGGTTGCAAAACTTGGGGGTGGAGCTTATCTCTCCTTTTGATGATGCTATTTTGAACAAGCTGTCTTCTGTCAACTGAACCCCCAGAAGGAAGCCAGTTGACCAGAAGTTGCTTTGAAAGCTGAAAGTAGGTCTCCATGCTGCTTGGCCTGTGCTTGATGATGCTGAGCAGGAGCAGATCAGAGACCAAGAAGTGAAGAAGTGGCTTGTTGATCTCCAAGATGCTGTCTATTGTCTGATGATTTGCTGGATGAGCTCTCCACTAATGCCACCACTGCCACTGCCTCTCAAAGGGATCCAGGTAACGTTTCTTCCTACTCTCACTATTGTTAAAGAGAAAGATGATCTTGTTCTAAAAGAAGAGCTTGCCAAAGGTCTGGAGGACATGACATGGAGAATTCAGTCATCTCTGGTTAAAAGTTCTGTTATATATGGCAGGGACAATGACAAGGAGGCCATCAGAGAAATGTTGTTATATGGTACTTGTGATGCTAACATATCTATGATCCCCATTGTAGGCATTGGAGGAGGTGGAAAAACTACCTTGGTTCAATTGGTTTACAATGATGCCAAAGTGGAGGACAAAAATTTGACATTAAAGCATGGCTTTGTGTTTCTGACCAATTTGACATTGTTAAGGTTACAAAGACCATAATAAAAGCAGCTAGTGCTAGTTCTTGTAATGAGGATGATTTAAATTTACTTCAAACTAGTTTCTAGGGTATGTTAGAGGGGAAGAAATTCTTGATTGTTTTGTGTGATGTGTGGATTAATAGTTCCAGTCATTGGAAAATTCTTCAGAAAGCTTTTCAATATGGAAAAATGGGAGGCAAGATTCTTTTAAGTCGAAATGAAACTGTTGCTATAGTGAAAACTATTTCACCTTACAAGTTGAGTTTATTGTAAGAGAAAGATTGCTGGTCTCTTTTTTGTAACGTGTATTTCTTTCTCCTGAATTGAAGTATTATTCAACTCTAGAACTTGTTGGCCGAAACTTGTCAAAAAGTGCCAAGGGCTACATCTGGCCTAGAGGCACTAATTGCCTTATTAAGTACAACAAACTATGATGACAGGTCACAGGGATTGGGATAATGTATTGAAAAGTGAACTTTGGGGAATTTTTGAAGACAGAGAATGAAATTATTCCTGCATTAAGCATTAGCTATCATTGTCTTCCTTCAAGTCTAAAGCAATACTTTGTTTATTGTTCTTTGTTTCCCAAAGATTGTTAATTCAATAAGGATGAGCTGATCTTGTTATGGATGGCAGAAGATCTCTTACCACCAAAAGGAGTAAAAGCTCTCACAGAAATTGGTTGTGAATATTTCAATCAGTTGGTTATGATGTCCTTTTTTCAGCTTTCTAGTACTGATAACAGCTTCTGAGGAGAGCAGTAATGATCCCAGTCTTGTAGTCACTCAGGGCCAGAAGAAAGCATTGTTAACTGACAACAGCTCCTCCTAGTGTAAGCAACATCACAACCACAACCACTCTTACTAAGACAAAAGGTAATCATATCTTGAGCATTGCATCTTTTAAAACTAAATCATGGATAATTGATAGTGGTGTCACTGGTCATGTACCATTCGCCCTTGAGTCTTTTCAAAATCTCTTCTTAAATTACCTGATGACTCCAAAACAATAACCAATAACACTGGCAACATACTATTATCGAAAGACCTAATTGGCTAATTCTCACAAATGTAGTTCACATTCCATCTTTTAAATTCAACTTAATTTTATTGTCCAAACTCACTAGCAATCTCAACTTTGAATTTAGGCTCATTGACTAGTCAAGCTAAAGTGGTTGGAGATGATGGATGCTAATTCATGGAAACTCACAGCTGCACTAGCAGCATCAACACATTGCATCATCTAGTCTGCTGTGGCTGGCATGCTAGGCTAGGTCATTCAGCTTCTACTAGGATGAATTCAAAAAAAAAGAAATTTTTAATAATTGATTGTTTGCCAAAGTATTATGCTTGTGAACTTTTGTCATTGTGCAAAATAAAGGAGGCTATCATTAAATTTAAAAGGGGGCATAAATGAATTTTGAAAGTAGGTTTAGGAGTATATAACCTAAATCGAATTTAGAGAAGATTCATTATATTGACCAAAAAATTGGGGGTTTTGAGTTGTAAATAGGCCGACAAAATGGACTATATTCGTCGGGATAGTCCATTTACCTAATTAAATGAGTAGGTTTTTGCTTCTAAAATCAAGGTTGTTTAAATTTTGGGTTAAACTAGTTGAGTTTAATTAATTTAAAAAAAATAGCAGGCTAAATAGGCTAGTCTGTAGGCTAAATGGATGATCCTTTTACATTTTATTTTTGAAATTTTTTTTTAAAACAATAGGCTTGTCTGCAATACTTTTTCTTGATCAAACCTGACTCGCTAAAAAAACTGTTTGTTTAAGGTTTTTTTGCTTAAAAATGACTTTTTTTTTCTGTAGAAAAAAAATTGGATTTTTTTATCTAATTTTTTTAAAAGTGAAAAGTAAAAAAAAAAATGAGACAACCTGTTTAATTCGTTGAGTTGGGTTGACTATAAATGGTCTGAATTTTAAGTCTGTAAACAAATGAAAAATAAATGGGTCAACTCGTATAAACCACATGCTTATACGGGTTGGATCTAAATGGGTCAGATTCATGCCATTTAACAACATGAAATTAAACTGATGAGTAGAATTTCAAATACAATCTAGGTATTGGCTTGAAAGTAAATGCTTAAGACTGACTATCATGCCAATGAGCCATAGCTCACACGGCATTTCGCCCCTTCTTCATCTCAAAGGTCTTGGGTTCGAGTTCTACCAGCTGCAATCGAGAAGAAAAAGTTGGTAAGTATATGAGGAATGTGTGGGTGTGTATTGTGTATCTAGGATTGGGGGTTGTCCAATTCACCGACCAAAAAAAAAAAAAAAAGACTGACTATCATTATCCTTCAAATTGCATAATTGAAAAGTCACCAAAAAAAAAAATTGCATAATTGAATTTAACCCAATTCATCCCAACAAGTTAATCAACTAAATTGTGGAAATTCTGTTAGAGTTTATCACATTAATTAACGTAGTCCTAGTAAGTTAACTCACAAGACGAAGAAATTAGCTAGAGTTCATGTCAATTAATATAATTCAAATCGAAGATAAATTTGATTAATCATATAGTACAAGAACCCAAGACTAATCGTAACAATTCACTTTCAAGTCTACTAAATTAGTATCCCCCATGATAAGGATAGAAATCATTAACAAATTAGAGTGTCTTTGGTTTGTATTTTTATGTTTAGTATATTTTGTTTTTTGAAAGAAAAATTTAAAATATTAAAAATAATAAAATCATATTTTTTTTTTGTTTTTATCTCATATTTTCTTTTTTTTTTTTCCAAAATTTAAAAATAAAAAAGATTGAAAATAAAATAAAAAATTGTGAAAATTAATAAAGCTAATTGAAAAGTAATAAACAATTTTGGTTTATAACCATAGAATTTTAACGGTTGAAAAAGAGAAAAATTATATACCTCTGATTGAGGGATGATTGAAGAGATTTATCTATAAATTGAGTTTTTTCTTAATTCATTTCAATCAATTTATCCAACAAGAATAATAGTAACACTGAGTTACATAGAGAGTTTTTTCTTTGAGAGGTTTTATCCTAGATTACAGAGAGAGATGTATTCTCCTTTTGTCAAGAGAGAGTGTTGTTGTAATCTTCTTGTGATAGAAAAAAGTTATAATTCTCAAAGAAAGTTATACAAATTTCTAATTTCTTATCTATATATTTTGCTGCATCATTCGTCTGGTACCTAACAATGGTATCAGAGCTAAAGGTTGCTGATTAATAATTTTTTTCTTCCACTGCGAGTTACCGTCTAAAAAAATGGCAGCAAAGTATGAGATTTCGAAATTTAGTAGGAGTAATTTTCCTTATAAAAATTAAAATAAAAGAAATTATAAGGAAAGACAATTGCGTGGCAGCAATTGAAGGTAGACCCATTAGGATTACATATGAAAAATGGAAGGAGATGGACGACAATACTGTTGCAAACTTACACTTGGCACTAGGTGATACAGTCTTGTCAAGTGTAGCAAAGAAAGGGTAGCAAGAGATGCTCTCACCAAATTATATGAAGTTAAGTCACTTCATAACAAGATATTCTTAAAGAGAAGACTGTATACTCTTCAAATGAGTGAATCTACATCGGCAACAGATCATATCAAAAACCTAAATACGCTATTTTTCTAACTCTTATCATTGGATTACAACATAACAGAAAATGAACACGTAAAACTTCTACTTTAAAGTCTACCAGATTCATATGATTAGCTCATCATTAACTTAACTAATAATATTTTGACATACTATCTTTTCTTTGATGATATGATTGCTGCGATTCTTGAAAAAGAATCTAGGAGCAAGAATAAGGAAGATAGATTAGATGGCTCAAAGAAAGCAGAGGCGTTGTTGATGACGAGAGGGAGATCAATGGAGCGTGGTTCCAATGGAAGCCAAAATAGACCAAAATCACCAAAAAAGCAATTCAAATGCTACAATTTTGGCAAGAGAGAGCACTTTAAGAAAGAATAAGAAGAGTATAGAAAAAATTCCAGAAGGATCAAGTTCTCAAGGATGTGTTGCGAATACTTCTGATGATGGAAAAATTCTGTATGGTGAAATAGCAATTGGTTCTAACAACAGCAAACAGCTCACTGATGTCTGGATTGTTGATTCAGGAGCAACCTGGCACATGACTCCTCATTGTGATTGATTTTGTACATATGAACCTGTCTTGGAAGGATATGTGTTTATGGGAAATGATCATACATTAAAAATTGTTGGAATAGGTACTGTCAAAATAAAAATATTTGATAGTTCTATTCGTTCACTTCAAGGAGTAAGACATGTGAAAGGCTTGAAGAAGAATTTGTTGTCGATTGGGCAACTGAATTAACTTGGTTGCAAGACCCATATTGAAGGTGGGATCTTGAAAGTTGTTAAAAGTGCTCTTGTGGTAATAAAAGCAAAAAATATTGTAGCAAATTTATACATGCTTATGGAAGATACTTTGCAAGAGGCAGAGCCATCAGTTTTTTCAGCAAGCTAAAAAAAATAATGATGACATGACATCGCAAATTGGGCCACATGTCAAAAAGAGACTTGAAAATTCTTGTGGAATGTAATCTCATTCCTAGGCTCAAATCAGTAAACTTACCATTTTATAAGTACTGTGTTATAAACAAGCAACATAGATTGACGTTTGGTAGATCAACTGCTCGGAGCAAGTACATATTAAAGTTGATTCATTCTGATGTATGGAAATCATTGGAGATGTCCCTAGGGGGAGAAAAATGTCTTGTATCATTTATTGATGATTACTGGTGCACGAAATTGCAATCACACTTTTGCAATTCCGCACAACTAACCAGCAAGTGCACTGGGTCGTCCAAGTAATACCTTACGTGAGTAAGGGTCGATCCCACGGAGATTGTCGGCTTGAAGCAAGCTATGGTTATCTTGTAACTCTTAGTCAGGATATCAAAAATTATCAGGATTGATTGTGAAAAGCAAAATATCATGAAATAAGTACTTGTTTTGCAGTAATGGGAACAGGTTGAGGTTTTGGAGATGCTCTGTCTTCTGAACCTCTGCTTTTCTACTGTCTTCTTCTTCAAGCACGCAAGGCTCCTTCCATGGCAAGCTGTATGTAGGGTTTCACTGTTGTCAATGGCTACCTCCCATCCTCTCAGTGAAAATGTTCAACGCACCCTGTCATGGTACGGCTATTCAGCTGTCGGTTCTCGATCATGTCGGAATAGAATCCAGTGATTCTTTTGCGTCTATCACTAACGCCCCACAATCACGAGTTTGAAGCTCGTCACAGTCATTCAATCATTGAATCCTACTCAGAATACCACAGACAAGGTTTAGACCTTCCGGATTCTCTTGAATGCCGCCATCAATTCTAGCTTATACCACGAAGATTCTGGTTAAGGAATCCAAGAGATATCTACTCAATCTAAGGTAGAACGGAGGTGGTTGTCAGGCACACGTTCATAGGTGAGAATGATGATGAGTGTCACGGATCATCACATTCATCAGGTTTAGGAACAAGTGATATCTTAGAATAGAAGCAAGCGTGATTGAATGAAAAACAGTAGTAATTGCATTAATCCATCAAGACACAGCAGAGCTCCTCACCCCAACCATGGGGTTTAGAGACTCATGCTGTAGAAGATACAATGAGAAATGTGTAAAGTGTCATGAGGTCTAGATACAATGTCAAAAGATCCTATTAATAGTGAACTAGTAACCTAGGGTTTACAGAATTGAGTAAATGACAGAAAAATCCACTTCCGGGCCCACTTGGTGTGTGCTTGGGCTGAGCATTGAAGCATTTTCGTGTAGAGACTCTTTCTGGAGTTAAACGCCAGCTTTTATGCCAGTTTGGGCGTTTAACTCCAATTTTTATGCCAGTTCCAGCGTTAAACGCTGGGAATTCTGAAGCTGATTTGCAACGCCGGTTTGGGCCATCAAATCTCGGGCAAAGTATGGACTATTATACATTGCTGGAAAGCCCAGGATGTCTACTTTCCAACGCCGTTGAGAGCGCGCCAATTGGGCTTCTGTAGCTTCAGAAAATCCACTTCGAATGCAGGGAGGTCAGAATCCAACAGCATCTGCAGTCCTTTTCAGCCTCTAAATAAGATTTTTGCTCAGGACCCTCAATTTCAGCCAGAAAATACCTGAAATCACAGAAAAACACACAAACTCATAGTAAAGTCCAGAAAAGTGAATTTTAACTAAAAACTAATAAAAATATACTAAAAACGAACTAAAATATACTAAAAACATACTCAAAATGATGCCAAAAAGCGTATAAATTATCCGCTCATCACAACACCAAACTTAAATTGTTGCTTGTCCCCAAGCAACTGAAAATCAAAATAGAATAAAAAGAAGAGAATATACTATAGACTCCAAAATATCAAAGAAACTTAGCTCCAATTAGATGAGCGGGACTAGTAGCTTTTTGCTTCTGAACAGTTTTGGCATCTCGCTTTATCCTTTGAAGTTTAGAATGATTGGCATCTATAAGAACTCAGAACTCAGATAGTGTTATTGATTCTCCTAGTTAAGTATGATGATTCTTGAACATAGCTACTTTATGAGTCTTGGCTGTGGCCCAAAGCACTCTGTCTTCCAGTATTACCACCGGATACATACATGCCACAGACACATAATTGGGTGAACCTTTTCAGATTGTGACTCAGCTTTGCTAGAGTCCCCAATTAGAGGTACCCAGGGTTCTTAAGCACACTCCTTTTTCCTTGGATTACAACTTTATTTCTTTCTTTTCTCTTTTCTTTTTTCTCTTTTTTTTTTTTGTATTCACTGCTTTTTCTTGCTTCAAGAATCATTTTGATGATTTTTCAGATCCTCAATAACAGTTCTCCCTTTCCATCATTCTTTCAAGAGCCAACAATTTTAACATTCTTAAAACAACAAATTCAAAAGACATATGCACTGTTCAAGCATTCATTCAGAAAACAAAAAGTATTGTCACCACATCAAACTAATTCAACTAGTTTCAGAGATAAATTCGAAATCCTGTACTTCTTGTTCTTTTGTGATTAAAGCATTTTTCATTTAAGAGAGGTGATGGATTCATAGGACATTTATAGCTTTAAGACATGAACTTTAAATTTTATTAATCATGAACTAAGAACAAGACTCAAAAATAGATATAAGATAAGACTAATAATAATAGAAAACGAAAATTTAAATAAGCTCCTAATGATAGAGATTATCACAGAGTTAGGACTCAACAACCTTGATTTTGAGAAGTAGATGCTCCCTCCACTTGAGGGGAGAGCTTTTGGCGTTTCATCTCTTGAAGTTCACGCCCCTGCTTCTCTTGTTCCTTCAGCAATTTGCAGAGCATGCAGTTCTGATTCTGCTGTTCTTCCTTAAGTTGCTCCATAGTTTCTTGCAACTTGGTGATAGATGCTTCTAGGCTGGCCCAGTAGTCAATTTCAGGGAATTCAGGGAGGAACTCCTGCGCCCTCTTTTTGATAGAATTGTCTTGCATTTGTCCTTCCATTGACTTCTTGGTGATTGGATGTTCAATGGGTATGAATTCATCTACTCCCATCTTCACCCTAGCCTCTTTACAGAGCAAGGAGATCAAGCTTGGGTAAGCCAGTTTGGCTTCAGTGGAATTCTTATTTGCAATTGTGTAGATCTCACAAGCAATCAGATGATGAACCTCCACTTCTTTTCCAAGCATAATGCAATGAATCATCACTGCTCTCTTGATGGTGACCTCAGAACGGTTGCTAGTGGGCAATATGGAACGCCCAATAAAGTCTAGCCAACCTCTTGCAATTGGTTTGAGGTCTCCCCTCTTGAGTTGGTTTGGGACACCTTTTGAATTGGTTATCCATTTAGTTCCAGGGAGGCATATGTTCTCTAGAACTTGATCCAACCCTTTATCTGCTCTCACCATCCTCCTATTAAAGGATTCAGGATCATCTTGCAGTTGAGGCAATTTGAAGATCTCTCTTATTTTGTCCAGATGGAAGTAAATAATTCTCCCTCTGACCATGGTTCTGTAGGTATGAAAAGCAGTTCCAGTCATTCTTTGCTTATCTGTCAGCCACAGATTTGAGTAGAATTCCTGAACCATGTTCCTTCCAACCTTCGTCTCAGGGTTGGTTAGAACTTCCCATCCTCTGTTTCGAATTTGCTCTTGGATCTCCGGATATTCATCTTCTTTCAGATTGAATTTGACTTCCGGGATCACTGACCTCAGACCCATTATTTTGTGATAATGGTCTGTATGTTCTTTGGTTAAGAACTTCTCTTGACTCCAAACATCCTTTGGATTATTCTCTTTCTTACCTCTTGAATTGGTTTGTTTTCCTCTAGGAGCCATGATCTTGATAAATCTTGGCCTAGTGATCACGGAAAGCACACCAAACTTAGAGGTTTGCTTGTCCTCAAGCAAAAGAAGGTAAAGAGGGGAGAGAAGAGGAGAGCAAATTCGAATGGTGTGGGGAAGGAGGGTGGCCGAACGTGTTTAAATAGGAGAGGAGGAGAGATTTTCGAAAATTTGAAGGAGATTCGAGAAGATATGGAAAAAATTTGAGGAGATAATTGAGTTTTTTTGAAAGAGTCTAGGAAAGGATTTGAAATAGATTTGAAGAAGATTCTAACTTTTGAAATTGGAAGGTGAATGATGAAAGTTTGTGATGTGTTTATGTAAAAAGATATGGTTTAAAACAAGAAAGTTTGAAAAAAATTTGAATTGGGAACAAAATCTCCTCCCCCTGCCTTTCTGGCGTTAAACGCCCAGAATGGTATCCATTCTGGCGTTTAACGCCCATTTGGTGGCCTATTTGGGCGTTTAACGCCCAGCCAGGTATCCTGGCTGGCGTTAAACGCCAGAAATCCCTTTATCACTGGGCGTTTTGCTAAACGCCCAGGATGCTGCACACTTGGCGTTAAACGCCCAGAATGGTGCCCATTCTGGCGTTTAACGCCCAAAATGACACAATTACTGGCGTTAAACGCCCAGAATGGTGCCCATTCTGGCGTTTAACGCCCAAAGTATCCCTTACTGGCGTTTTTTCGCCAGTAAGCTCTTTTTCTCTGCTTTTCGCACTGAATCCTTCTGTAACTCTGTGAATTCCTTCAAATTTGATAATTGCCCTTTAAGAATGTATTAAATCTTGATTAGACAGAACAGATACCCTTCTAATCACTGGGTTGCCTCCCAGCAAGCGCTTTTTTATTGTCTTTAGCTGGACCTTCACTGGAGATTACTCAAGTCTCAGTTTTGAGCATTCTTGCTCAAAATTGCTTTCAAGATAATGCTTGATCCTCTGTCCATTAACAATGAACTTCTTGTCAGAATCAGTATCCTGAAGCTCAACATATCCATATGGTGACACTCCTGTAATCACATACGGACCCCTCCAGCGGGACTTAAGCTTTCCTGGGAATAATCTGAGCCTAGAGTTGAAGAGCAGGACCTTTTGTCCTGGCTCAAAGACTCTGGATGACAATTTCTTGTCATGCCATTTCTTTGCCTTTTCCTTATAAATTTTTGCATTTTCAAAGGCATTGAGTCTGAATTCCTCTAGCTCATTTAGCTGGAGCAATCTTTTTTCACCAGCTAACTTAGCATCCATGTTCAGGAATCTGGTTGCCTAGTAGGCTTTATGTTCCAGTTCCACGGTTAAATGACAGGCCTTCCCATACACCAGTTGGTATGGAGAGGTTCCTATAGGAGTCTTGTATGCTGTTCTGTATGCCCACAGAGCATCATCCAAGCTCTTTGCCCAATCCTTTCTACGGGCAATAACAGTCCGTTCCAGGATTCTTTTGAGCTCTCTGTTAGAGACCTCAGCTTGCCCATTTGTCTGTGGGTGATACGGAGTTGCTACTTTGTGGCTAATTCCATATCTAACCATAGCAGAGTACAGTTGTTTATTGCAGAAATGGGTGCCTCCATCACTGATCAGTACTCTGGGAACACCAAACCTGCTGAAGATGTGTTTCTGGAGGAATTTCAGCACGGTTTTGGTATCATTATTGGGTGTGGCAATTGCTTCCACCCATTTAGATACATAGTCTACTGCCACTAGAATATAAGTGTTTGAGTATGATGGTGGGAAGGGACCCATGAAGTCAATTCCCCATACATCAAACAATTTAATTTCTAAGATCCCTTGCTGAGGCATGGCGTAACCATGAGGTAAGTTGCCAGCTCTTTGGCAACTGTCACAGTTACGCACAAACTCTCGGGCATCTCTATAGAGAGTAGGCCAGTAGAATCCGCATTGGAGGACCTTGGTTGCTGTTCGCTCACCTCCAAAGTGTCCTCCATATTGTGATCCATGGCAATGCCACAGGATTCTTTGTGTTTCCTCTCTGGGTACACATCTGCGGATTATTCCGTCTGCACATCTCTTAAAGAGATATGGTTCATCCCATAGGTAGTACTTGGCATCTGAAACTAATTTCTTTCTTTGCACTCTGCTGTACTCCTGGGGTATGAACCTCACAGCTTTATAATTTACAATATCTGCAAACCATGGAGCTTCCTGAATGGCAAAGAGTTGCTCATCTGGGAAGGTCTCAGAGATCTCAGTAGAAGGGAGGGACGCCCCAGCTACTGGTTCTATTCGGGACAGATGATCAGCTACTTCGTTCTCTGTCCCTTTTCTGTCTCTTATTTCTATATCAAACTCTTGCAGAAGCAACACCCATCTTATGAGCCTGGGTTTTGAATCTTGCTTTGTGAGTAAGTACTTAAGAGCAGCATGGTCAGTGTACACAATCACCTTTGATCCTACCAAATAGGATCTAAACTTGTCAATGGCATAGACCACTGCAAGTAACTCTTTTTCTGTGGTTGTGTAATTCTTCTGTGCGTCATTTAGAACACGGCTGGCATAATAAATGACGTGCAGAAGCTTGTTATGCCTCTGTCCCAACACTGCACCAATGGCATGGTCACTGGCATCACACATTAATTCGATTGGTAATGTCCAGTCTGGTGCAGAGATGACTGGTGCTGTGACCAGCTTGGCTTTCAGGGTCTCAAATGCCTGCAAACACTGTGTATCAAACACAAATGGTGTGTCAGCAGCTAGCAGGTTGCTCAGAGGTTTTGCAATTTTCGAAAAATCCTTTATAAACCTTCTGTAGAATCCTGCATGCCCCAGAAAGCTTCTGATTGCCTTAACATTGGCAGGTGGTGGTAATTTCTCAATTACCTCTACCTTTGCCTTATCCACCTCTATTCCCCTGCTTGAAATTTTGTGCCCAAGGACAATTCCTTCAGTCACCATAAAGTGACATTTCTCCCAGTTTAAAACCAGGTTAGTCTCTTGGCACCTTTTCAGGACAAGTGCTAGGTGGTTAAGACAGGAACTGAATGAGTCTCCATATACTGAGAAGTCATCCATGAAGACTTCCAGGAATTTCTCCACCATATCAGAGAAGATGGAGAGCATGCACCTCTGAAAGGTTGCAGGTGCATTGCACAGACCAAAAGGCATCCTTCTGTAGGCAAACACGCCAGAAGGGCAAGTGAATGCAGTTTTCTCTTGGTCCTGAGGATCTACTGCAATCTGATTGTAGCCTGAATAGCCATCCAAAAAGCAGTAATAGTCATGACCAGCTAGTCTTTCTAGCATTTGGTCTATGAATGGTAAAGGAAAATGATCCTTTCTGGTGGCTGTATTGAGCCTTCTGTAGTCAATACACATGCACCACCCTGTGACTGTTCTTGTAGGAACCAGTTCATTTTTTTCATTATGAACCACTGTCATGCCTCCCTTCTTGGGGACAACTTGGACAGGGCTCACCCAGGGGCTATCAGAAATAGGATAAATAATCCCAGCCTCTAGTAATTTAGTGACCTCTTTCTGCACCACCTCCTTCATGGCTGGATTTAGCCTCCTTTGTGGTTAAACAACTGGTTTGGCATTATCCTCTAATAGGATCTTGTGCATGTATCTTGCTGGGCTAATGCCCTTAAGATCACTTATGGACCACCCAAGAGCTGTCTTGTGTGTCCTTAGCACTTGAATCAGTGCTTCCTCTTCCTGTAGATTTAAAGCAGAGCTTATAATCACCGGAAAAGTGTCACCCTCTCCCAGAAATGCATACTTCAGGGATGGTGGTAGTGGTTTGAGTTCAGGTTTGGGAGGTTTATCCTCTGCCTGGGAAATTTTCAAAAATTCTTTTGTTTCCTCTGGTTCTTCCTAATCAGGCTGAGCATCCTTGAAGATGTCCTCAAGCTCTGATTCTAGACTTTCAGTCATATTGACCTCTTCCACTAAAGAGTCAATAATGTCAGCGCCCATGCAGTCATTTGATGTGTCTGGATGCTGCATAGCTTTTACAGCATTCAACTTGAACTCATCCTCATTGACTCTCAGGGTTACTTCCCCTTTTTGTACATCAATGAGAGTTCGTCCAGTTGCTAGGAAAGGTCTTCCTAGAATGAGAGTTGCACTCTTGTGCTCCTCCATTTCCAGCACTACAAAGTCAGTTGGAAAGGTAAATGGCCCAACCTTGACAATCATGTCCTCAATTATGCCTGATGGGTATTTAATGGAGCCATCAGCAAGTTGGAGGCATATCCGGGTTGGTTTGACTTCTTCAGTCAACCCAAGCTTTCTGATAGTAGATGCGGGTATTAGATTGATGCTTGCTCCAAGATCACACAGGGCTATCTTGGTGCAAGCACCTTCTAATGTGCATGGTATCATAAAGCTTCCTGGATCTTGAAGCTTTTCTGGTAAGCTTTTCAGAATGACTGCACTGCATTCTTCCGTGAGAAATACTTTTTCAGTTTCTCTCCAATCCTTCTTATGGCTTAAGATTTCCTTCATGAATTTAGCATAAGAACGTATTTGCTCAAGTGCCTCTGCAAACGGAATCTTTATTTCAAGAGTCCTTAGATAGTCTGCAAAGCGGGCAAATTGCTTATCCTATTCCGCTTGGCGGAGTTTCTGAGGATAAGGCATCTTGGCTTTATATTCTTTAACCTTGGTTGCTGCAGGTTTATTTCTTACAGAAGTGGTTGGAGAAGCCTTTTTAGAGGGGTTACTATCAGCACTCTCAGGTGTCTGGTTCCCCTTTTGCGTTTGAACGCCAGGATTGGGTGGAAAATGGGCGTTTAACGCCAACTTTTCCCCTTTTTCTGGCGTTTGAACGCCAGAACTGGGCAGGGATTGGGTGTTTAACGCCAGCTTTCCCCCCTTTTCTGGCGTTTGAACACCAATAGTATTCCTCTCTGGGCTCTTACTGTCCTCAGAGGGATTTTGGATAGTGGTTTGGCTATCCTCTGTCAATTGTTCCTTTATTGAATTTTTGCTACTTTGAGCAGTGTTATTCAATGTCTTCCCACTCCTCAGTTGAACTGCTTGGCATTCTTCTGTTATCTGTTTAGACAGCTGCTGTTTTGCCTGATTCAACTGTAATTCTATGTTCTTGTTAGCACTTCTAGTCTCTTGGAGCATTTCTTTAAATTCTGCTAACTGTTTTGTCATCAGGTGTAATTGTTGATTGAACTCAACCATCTGTTCTTGAGGATTAGGATCAGTGGCTGATGAGCGGATAATTTATACGCTTTTTGGCATTGTTTTTAGTATGTTTTTAGTATGATCTAGTTAGTTTTTAGTATATTTTTATTAGTTTTTAGTTAAAATTTACTCTTCTGGACTTTACTATGAGTTTGTGTATTTTTTCTGTGATTTCAGGTATTTTCTGACTGAAATTGAGGGTCCTGAGCAAAAATCTGATTCAGAGACTGAAAAGGACTGCAGATGCTGTTGGATTCTGACCTCCCTGCACTCGAAGTGGATTTTCTGGAGCTACAGAAGCCCAATTGGCGCGCTCTCAACGGCATTGGAAAGTAGACATCCTGGGCTTTTCAGCAATGTATAATAGTCCATACTTTGCCCAAGATTTGATGGCCCAAACCGGCGTGGCAATTCAGCCTCAGAATTTCCAGCGTTTAACGCTGGAACTGGCATAAAACTTGGAGTTAAACGCCCAAACTGGCATGAAAGCTGGCGTTTAACTCCAGAAAAGGTCTCTACACATGAAAGCTTCAATGTTCAGCCCAGGCACACACCAAGTGGGCCCGGAAGTGGATTTTTCTGTCATTTACTCATTTCTGTAAACCTTAGGTTATTAGTTTACTATTAATAGGATCTTTTGACATTGTATCTGTACCTCATGACACTTTACACGTTTCTTTGTGTACCTTCCACGGCATGAGTCTCTAAACCCCATGGTTGGGGGTGAGGAGCTCTGCTGTGTCTTGATGGATTAATGCAATTACTACTGTTTCTTATTCAATCATGCTTGCTTCCGTTCTAAGATATCACTTGTTCTTAACCCGGATGAATGTGATGATCCGTGACACTCATCATATTCTCAACTATGAACGTGTGCCTGACAACCACCTCCGTTCTACTTTAGATTGAGTAGATATCTCTTGGATTCTTTAATCAGAATCTTCGTGATATAAGCTAGAACTGATGGCGGCATTCAAGAGAATCCGGAAGGTCTAAACCTTGTCTGTGGTATTCTGAGTAGGATTCAATGATTGAATGACTGTGACGAGCTTCAAACTCCTGAAGGCGGGGCGTTAGTGACAGACGCAAAAGAATCACTGGATTCTATTCCGGCCTGATTGAGAACCGACAGATGGATAGCCGTGCCGTGACAGGGTGCATTGAACATTTCCACTGAGAGGATGCGAGGTAGCCACTGACAACGGTGAAACCCTACATACAGCTTGCCATGGAAGGAGCCTTGCGTGTTTGATGAAGAAGACAGTAGGAAAGCAGAGATTCAGAAGATGGAGCATCTCCAAAACCTCAACCTATTCTCCATTACTGCATAACAAGTACTTATTTTATGTTCTTTTGCTTTTCACAATCAATCCTGATAATTTTTTGATATCCTGACTAAGAATTACAAGATAACCATAGCTTGCTTCAAGCCGACAATCTCCGTGGGATCGACCCTTGCTCACGCAAGGTATTACTTGGACGACCCAGTGCACTTGCTGGTTAGTTGTGCGGGATTGCAAAAGTGTGATTGCAATTTCGTGCACCAAGTTTTTGGCGCCGTTGCCGGGGATTGTTCGAGTTTGGACAACTGACGGCTTATCTTGTTGCTTAGATTAGGACTGTTTTGTTTTTATTGGTTTAGAGTCTTTTAGTTGAGTCTAGTTTCATATTCTAAGTTTGGTGTCAATTGCATGCTTTTGCTTTTCTTTTAATTTTCGATTTTGCATGTCCTTAGTCCC
This sequence comes from Arachis stenosperma, assembly GCF_014773155.1. Lineage (NCBI taxonomy): Eukaryota > Viridiplantae > Streptophyta > Magnoliopsida > Fabales > Fabaceae > Arachis > Arachis stenosperma. The sequence goes on from NC_080382.1 coordinate 110,357,692, forward strand.
TTTTTGATCCGTAAAAGTTCTAAGTTTGGTGTTGTGATGAGCGGATAATTTGTACCCTTTTTGGCATTGTTTTTAGTATGTTTTTAGTAGTTTTAGTTGAGTTTTTAGTATATTTTCATTAGTTTTTAGTTAAAATTCACTTTTCTGGACTTTACTATGAGTTTGTGTGTTTTTCTGTGATTTCAGGTATTTTCTGGCTGAAATTGAGGGACCTGAGCAAAAATCTGATCCAGAGACTGAAAAGGACTGCAGATGCTGTTGGATTCTGACCTCCCTGCACTCGAAGTGGATTTTCTGGAGCTACAGAAGCCCAATTGGCGCGCTCTCAACAGCGTTGGAAAGTAGACATCCTGGGCTTTCCAGCAATATATGATAGTCCATACTTTGCCCAAGATTTGATGGCCCAAACCGGCGTTCAAAGTCACCCTCAGAAATTCCAGCGTTAAACGCCGGAACTGGCACCTAAATGGGAGTTAAACGCCCAAACTGGCATAAAAGCTGGCGTTTAACTCCAAGAAGAGTCTCTACACGAAATTGCTTCATTGCTCAGCCCAAGCACACACCAAGTGGGCCCGGAAGTGGATTTTTATGTCATTTACTCATCTCTGTACACCCTAGGCTACTAGTTTTCTATAAGTAGGACCTTTTGCTATTGTATTAGAGAGCCTTTCGATCATGTTTTTATGATTGAACTCACTTTGGGAGGCTGGCCATTCGGCCATGCCTAGACCTTGTTCTTATGTATTTTCAACGGTGGAGTTTCTACACACCACAGATTAAGGTGTGGAGCTCTGCTGTACCTCGAGTATTAATGCAATTACTATTGTTCTTCTATTCAATTCCGCTTGTTCTTTGTCCAAGATATCACTTGTTCTTCAACTTGATGAATGTGATGATCCGTGACACTCATCATCATTCTCACCCATGAACAAGGTGACTGACAACCACTTTTGTTCTACAAGCAATCAAGGCTCTAGTGAATATCTCTTGGATTCCTGATACACGATGCATGGTTGATCGCCTGACAACCGAGTGCTCGCCTGACAAACGAGCCAGCCATTCCGTGAGATCAGAGTCTTCGTGGTATAGGCGAGAACTGATGGCGGCATTCAAGAGAATCCGGAAGGTCTAACCTTGTCTGTGGTATTCTGAGTAGGATTCAATGATTGAATGACTGTGACGTGCTTCAAACTCCTAGCAGGCGGGGCGTTAGTGACAGACGCAAAAGAATCACTGGATTCTATTCCGGCCTGACCGAGAACCGACAGCTGATTAGCCATATGCTGTGACAGAGCATAGGAACATTTTCACTGAGAGGATGGGAGGTAGCCACTGACAACGGTGAAACCCTACATAAGCTTGCCATGGAAAGGAGTAAGAAGGATTGGATGAAGACAGTAGGAAAGCAGAGAGACGGAAGGGAAGGCATCTTCATACGCTTATCTGAAGTTCCTACCAATGAATTACATAAGTACCTCTATCTTTATCTTTATGCTTTATGCGTTTATTACTATACCCATTTGAGTCTGCCTGACTGAGATTTACAAGGTGACCATAGCTTGCTTCATACCAACAATCTCCGTGGGATCGACCCTTACTCGCGTAAGGTATTACTTGGACGACCCAGTGCACTTGCTGGTTAGTTGTGCAAAATTGTGTAGTGATCACAATTTCGCGCACCAGTCCTCTTTGTGTTTTTCCCTTAAAATTTTCGAAAAAATTGTGTTTGATTTTCTAAAAATTTTAAGTTTGGTGTCATTTTGTTGTTTTTCTCTTTCCTTTTTTCAAAAATCAAATCTTTTTCATAAAAATTTTTCAATCATATCTTTCTAATTGCTAATCTCAAAATCTTTTTAATTAACTACTTGATTCAGTTTTCAATTTGCTTTGATCTTATTTTTTTTCCCAAATTTCGAATTTTTTTCCTTTTGGTGTTATTTTATTTTTCGGCTAATTCAAAAAAAATAAATAAAATTTATCTATTTGCAATCCATATCATTTCCCTTTTATCCATTATGGACCTAAGTGGGATTGATCAGTCCAAAAGGACTCTGGGGTCATATGCTAACCCCATTACAGCTGCATATGGGAGTAGCATCTGTACACCTCCCATTAAAGCAAGCAGCTTTGAGCTAAATCCTCAACTCATTATCATAGTGCCGCAAAATTGCCAGTATTCCGGTCTTCCACAGGAAGAACCTACTGAGTTTCTGGCACAGTTCTTACAAATTGCTGACACAGTACATGATAAAGAGGTGGATCAGGATGTCTACAGACTATTACTGTTTCCATTTGCTGTAAAAGATCAAGCTAAAAGGTGGTTGAATAACCAACCTACAGCAAGCATAAAGACATGGAAACAGTTATCAGATAAATTCCTGAATCATTTTTACCCTCCAAAGAGGATGACACAGCTAAGGCTGGACATCCAAGGCTTTAAACAAAATGATAATGAATCCCTTTATAATGCCTGGGAGAGGTATAGAGGTATGCTAAGAAAATGCCCCTCTGAAATGTTTTCAGAGTGGGTACAGTTAGACATCTTCTACTATGGGCTTACAGAAAAAGCTCAGATGTCTTTAGACCACTCAGCTGGTGGATCTATACACATGAGGAAGACAATTGAAGAAGCTCAAGAGCTTATAGACACTGTTGCTAGAAACCAATATTTGTACTCTAGCAATGAGTTCTCTCCAGAAGAGGAAGTCACGACAGTAGTCACTGACCCTAATCCTCAAGAACAGATGATTGAGCTTGATCAACAATTGCTCCTGATGACAGAACAGTTAGCAGAATTTAAAGAGATGCTCTATGAAACTAAAGTTGCTAACAAGAACATAGAACTGCAGTTGAATCAAGCAAAACAGCAAATATCTAAACAGATAACAGAGGAATGTCAAGCAGTTCAACTGAGGAGCGGGAAGACACTGAATACCACTGCTCAAAAGAGCAAAAAGCCAAACAAGGAACAATTGACAGAGGATAACCAAACCACTGTTCAAAATCCCTCTGAGGACAGTAAGAGCCCAGAGAGGAATGTTATTGGCGTTCAAACGCCAGAAAGGGAAGGAAAGCTGGCGTTAAACGCCCATTCCCTGCCCAGTTCTGGCGTTCAAATGCCAGAAAAGGGGGAAACGTTGGCGTTAAACGCCCACTTTCCACCCAATCCTGGCGTTCAGACGCCAATGGGAGATCAGACACCTGAGAGTGCTGACAGTAATCCCTCTAACAAGGCTTCTTCAACAACTTCTGTAAGGAATAAACCTGCAGTATCTAAGGTTGAAGACTATAAAGCCAAGATGCCTTATCCTAAAAAACTCCGCCAAGCGGAATAGGATAAGCAATTTGCCCGCTTTGCAGACTATCTAAGGACTCTTGAAATAAAGATTCCGTTTGCAGAGGCACTTGAGCAAATACCTTCTTATGCTAAGTTCATGAAAGAGATCTTAAGTCATAAGAAAGATTGGAGAGAAACTGAAAAAGTGTTTCTCACTGAAGAATGTAGTGCAGTCATTCTGAAAAGCTTACCAGAAAAGCTTCAGGATCCTGGAAGCTTTATGATACCATGCACATTAGAAGGCGCTTGCACCAAGACAGCCCTGTGTGATCTTGGAGCAAGCATCAATCTAATACCTGCATCCACTATCAGAAAGCTTGGGTTGATTGGAGAAGTCAAACCAACCCGGATATGCCTCCAACTTGCTGATGGCTCCATTAAACACCCATCAGGCATAATAGAGGATATGATTGTCAAGGTTGGGCCATTCGCCTTTCCAACTGACTTTGTGGTGCTGGAAATGGAGGAGCACAAGAGTGCAACTCTCATTCTAGGAAGACCTTTCCTAGCAACTGGACGAACTCTCATTGATGTACAAAAAGGGGAAGTAACCCTGAGAGTCAATGAGGATGAGTTCAAGTTGAATGCTGTGAAAGCTATGCAGCATCCAGACACACCAAATGACTGCATGGGCGCTGACATTATTGACTCTTTGGTGGAAGAGATCAATATGACTGAAAGCCTAGAATCAGAGCTTGAAGACATCTTCAAGGATGCTCAACCTGATCAAGAAGAACCACAGGAAACAAAGGAATTTTCGAAAATTCCTCAGGAGGAGGATAAGCCTCCCAAACCTGAACTTAAACCACTACCACCATCCCTGAAGTATGCATTTCTGGGAGAGGGTGACACTTTTCCAGTGATTATAAGCTCTGCTTTAAATCCACAGGAAGAGGAAGCACTGATTCAAGTGCTAAGGACACACAAGACAGCTCTTGGGTGGTCCATAAGTGATCTTAAGGGCATTAGCCCAGCTAGATGCATGCACAAGATCCTATTGGAGGACAATGCCAAACCAGTGGTCCAACCACAGAGGAGGCTAAATCCAGCCATGAAGGAGGTGGTGCAGAAAGAGGTCACTAAATTACTAGAGGCTGGGATTATTTATCCTATTTCTGATAGCCCCTGGGTGAGCCCTGTCCAAGTTGTCCCCAAAAAGGGAGGCATGACAGTGGTTCATAATGAAAAAAATGAACTGGTTCCTACAAGAACAGTCACAGGGTGGCGTATGTGTATTGACTACAGAAGGCTCAATACAGCCACCAGAAAGGATCATTTTCCTTTACCATTCATAGACCAAATGCTAGAAAGACTAGCTGGTCATGATTATTACTGCTTTTTGGATGGCTACTCAGGTTACAACCAAATTGCGGTAGATCCTCAGGACCAAGAGAAAACAGCATTTACTTGCCCTTCTAGCGTGTTTGCCTACAGAAGGATGCCTTTTGGTCTGTGTAATGCTCCTGCAACCTTTCAGAGATGTATGCTATCCATCTTCTCTGATATGGTGGAGAAATTCCTGGAAGTCTTCATGGATGACTTCTCAGTATATGGAGACTCATTCAGCTCCTGTCTTAATCACCTAGCACTTGTCCTGAAAAGGTGCCAAGAGACTAACCTGATTTTAAACTGGGAGAAATGTCACTTTATGGTGACTGAAGGAATTGTCCTTGGGCACAAAATTTCAAGCAAGGGAATAGAGGTGAATAAGGCAAAGGTAGAGGTAATTGAAAAATTACCACCACCTGCCAATGTTAAGGCAATCAGAAGCTTTCTGGGGCATGCAGGATTCTACAGAAGGTTCATAAAGGATTTTTCAAAAATTGCAAAACCTTTGAGTAACCTGCTAGCTGCTGACACGCCATTTGTGTTTGACACACAGTGTCAGCAGGCGTTTGAGACCCTGAAAGCTAAGCTGGTCACAGCACCAGTCATCTCTGCACCAGATTGGACATTGCCATTTGAATTAATGTGTGATGCCAGTGATCATGCCATTGGTGCAGTGTTGGGACAGAGGCATAACAAACTTCTGCATGTCATTTATTATGCTAGCCGTGTTCTAAATGATGCACAGAAGAATTACACAACCACAGAAAAAGAATTACTTGCAGTGGTCTATGCCATTGACAAGTTTAGATCCTATCTAGTGGGATCCAAAGTGATTGTGTACACTGACCATGCTGCTCTTAAATACTTACTCACAAAGCAGGATTCAAAACCCATGCTAATAAGATGGGTGTTGCTTCTGCAAGAGTTTGATATAGAGATAAGAGACAGAAAAGGGACAGAGAACCAGGTAGCTGATCATCTGTCCTGAATAGAACCAGTAGCTGGGGCGTCCCTCCCTTCTACTGAGATCTCTGAGACTTTCCCAGATGAGCAACTCTTTGCCATTCAGGAAGCTCCATGGTTTGCAGATATTGCAAACTACAAAGCTGTGAGGTTCATACCCCAGGAGTACAGCAGAGTGCAAAAAAAGAAATTAATTTCAGATGCCAAGTACTACCTATGGGATGAGCCATATCTCTTTAAGAGATGTGCAGACGGAGTGATCCGCAGATGTGTACCCAGAGAAGAAGCACAAAGGATCCTATGGCATTGCCATGGATCACAGTATGGAGGACATTTTGGAAGTGAGCGAACAGCCACTAAAGTCTTCCAATGTGGCTTCTACTGGCCTACTCTCTATAAAGATTCCCGAGAGTTTGTGCGTAACTATGACAGTTGCCAAAGAGCTGGTAACTTGCCTCACGGATATGCCATGCCTCAACAAGGGATATTAGAGATAGAATTGTTTGATGTATGGGGAATTGACTTCATGGGTCCATTCCCACCATCATACTCAAACACGTACATTCTGGTGGCAGTGGACTATGTATCTAAGTGGGTAGAAGCAATTGCTACACCCACTAATGATACCAAGACCGTGCTGAAATTCCTCCAGAAACACATCTTCAGCAGGTTTGGTGTTCCCAGAGTACTAATCAGTGACGGGGGCACTCATTTCTGCAATAGACAGCTATACTCTGCTATGGTTAGATATGGAATTAGCCACAAAGTGGCAACTCCGTATCATCCACAGACAAATGGGCAAGCTGAAGTCTCTAACAGAGAGCTAAAAAGAATCCTAGAACGGACTGTGATAGCCCGAAGAAAGGATTGGGCAAAGAGCTTGGATGATGCTCTGTGGGCATACAGAACAGCATTCAAGACTCCTATAGGAACCTCTCCATACCAACTGGTGTATGGGAAGGCCTGTCATCTGCCCGTGGAACTGGAACATAAAGCCTACTGGGCAACAAGATTCCTAAACATGGATGCTCAGTTAGCTGGTGAAAAAAGATTGCTCCAGCTAAATGAGCTAGAAGAGTTCAGACTCAATGCCTTTGAAAATGCAAAAATTTATAAGGAAAAGGCAAAGAAATGGCATGACAAGAAGTTGTCAACCAGAGTCTTTGAGCCAGGACAAAAAGTTTTGCTCTTCAACTCTAGGCTCAGATTGTTTCCAGGAAAACTTAAATCCCGGTGGAGGGGTCCGTATGTGATTACAGGAGTGTCACCATATGGATATGTTGAGCTTCAAGACATTGATTCTGACAAAAAGTTCATTGTTAATGGATAGAGAATCAAGCATTATCTTGAAAGCAATTTTGAGCAGGAATGCTCAAAACTGAGACTTGAGTGATTCTCAGTAAAGGTCCAGCTAAAGACAGTAAAGAAGCGCTTGCTGGGAGGCAACCCAGTCATTAGGAGGTTATATGATTTGTTTTTACAGAGGCAAGTTTCAAAAATGAAGGAATTCACAGAGTTACAGAAGGATTCAGCTCAAAAAGCAGAGAAAAAGAGCTTACTGGCAAAAAAACGCCAGTAAGGGGGCATTTTGGGCGTTAAACGCCAGAATGGGCACCATTCTGGGCGTTTAACGCCAGGTGTGCAGCATCCTGGGCGTTTAGAAAAACGCCCAGTGATAAAGGAATTCTGGCGTTTAACGCCAGCCAGGGCACCTGGCTGGGCGTTAAACGCCCAAAAGGGGCAACAAATGGGCGTTAAACGCCAGAATGGGTGCCATTCTGGGCGTTTAACGCCAGAAAGGTGGAGGGACCACAATTTTGTTTTCAAACCAAATTTTTTCAAACTTTCCTTTTCTTACCCATACTTTTCTACAAAATCACACTTCAACCATTCATCATTCACTTTCAAATCTTCAAAAATCAAAACCATTCTTCAAATCTATTTCAAATCAATTTCAAAAACTCACCCTTCTCTCAAATTCTTTCCATATCTTCTCAAATCTTCTTTCAAACTTTTCTTTTTTTTTGAAATCTCTCCTCCCCACCTTATAAATACACGTTTGAACCCCTAATTGCCCACACCATTCGAATTTGCTTCTCCTCTCTCTCTCTTCCTTCCTTTCTTTTGCTTGAGGACAAGCAAACCTCTAAGTTTGGTGTGCTTTTCCGTGATCACTAAGCCAAGATTCATCAAGATCATGGCTCCTAAGGGAAAACAAACCAATTTAAGAGGAAAGAAAGAGAATAATCCAAAGAATCTTTGGAATCAAGAGAAGTTCTTAACCAAAGAACATGAAGACCATTATCACAAAATAATGGGTCTGAGGTCAGTGATCCCGGAAGTGAAGTTTGATCTGAAAGAAGATGAATATCCGGGGATCCAAGAGCAAATTCGAAACAGAGGATGGGAAGTTCTAACCAATCCTGAGATAAAGGTTGGAAGGAACATGGTTCAGGAATTCTACTCAAATCTGTGGCTAACAGATAAGCAGAGAATGACTGGAACTGCTTACCATACCTACAGAACCATGGTCAGAGGGAAAGTTATGTACATCCATCTGGACAAAATAAGAGAAATCTTCAAACTGCCTCAACTGCAAGATGATCCTGAATCCTTTAATAGGAGGATGGTGAGAGCAGATAAAGGGTTGGATCAAGTTCTAGAGGACATATGCCTCCCTGGAACTAAGTGGATAACCAATTCTAAGGGTGTCCCAAACCAACTCAAGAGGGGAGACCTCAAACCAATTGCAAGAGGTTGGCTAGACTTTATTGGGCGTTCCATATTGCCCACTAGCAACCGTTCTGAGGTCACTATCAAGAGAGCAGTGATGATTCATTGCATTATGCTTGGAAAAGAAGTGGAGGTTCATCATGTGATTGCTTGTGAGATCTACACAATTGCAAATAAGAATTCCACTGAAGCCAAACTAGCTTACCCAAGCTTAATCTCCTTGCTCTGTAAAGAGGCTGGGGTAAAGATGGGAGTAGATGAGTTCATACCCATTGAACATCCAATCACCAAGAAGTCAATGGAAGGACAAATGCAAGACAACTCTATCAAGAGGAGGGCGCATGAGTTCCTCCCTGAATTCCCTGAAATTGGCTACTGTGCCAGCCTAGAAGCATCTATCACCAAGCTGCAAGAGACTATGGAGCAACTAAAGGAAGAACAGCAGAATCAGAACTGCATGCTCTGCAAATTGCTGAAGGAACAAGAGAAGCAGGGGCGTGAACTCCAAGAGATGAAACGCCAAAAGCTCTCCTCTCAAGTTGAGGGAGCATCCACTTCTCAAAATCAAGGTTGTTGAGTTCTAACTCTGTGAAAACCTCTATCATTAGGAGCCTATTTTTTTGCGTTTTTTTATTTTGTTTTCTATTTTTATCTTTTTTTTTAGTCTCATCTTATATCTATCTTTGAGTCTTGTTCTTAGTTCATAATTAATAAAATTAAAATTTTATGCCTTAAAGCTATGAATGTCCTATGAATCCATCACCTCTCTTAAATGAAAAATGCTTTAATCACAAAAGAACAAGAAGTACAGGATTTCGAAATTTATCCTTGAAACTAGTTGAATTAGTTTGATGTGGTGACAATACTTTTTGTTTTCTGAATGAATGCTTGAACAGTGCATATGTCTCTTGAATTTGTTGTTTTGAGAATGTTAAAAAATTGTTGGCTCTTGAAAGTATGAGGAAAAAGAGAACTGTTATTGAGGATCTGAAAAATCATCAATTTGATTCTTGAAGCAAAAAAAAAAAATAATATTTTCGAAAAAAAAAAGAGAAAAAGAAAAAAAAATAAAGTTGTGAACCAAGGCAAAAAGAGTGTGCTTAAGAACCCTGGACACCTCTAATTGGGGACTCTAGCAAAGCTGAGTCACAATCTAAAAAGGTTCACCCAATTATGTGTCTGTGGCATGTATGTATCCGGTGGTAATACTGGAAGACAGAGTGCTTTGGGCCACAGGCAAGACTCATACACTAGCTATGTTCAAGAATCATTATATTTAACTTGGAGAATCAATAACATTATCTGAGTTCTGAGTTCTTATAGATGCCAATCATTCTGAACTTCAAAGGATAGAGTGAGATGCCAAAACTGTTCGGAAGCAAAAAGCTACTAGTCCCGCTCATCTAATTGGAACTATGTTTCTTTGATATTTTGGAGTCTATAGTATATTCTCTTCTTTTTATTCTATTTTGGTTTTCAGTTGCTTGGGGACAAGCAACAATTTAAGTTTGGTGTTGTGATGAGCGGATAATTTATACGCTTTTTGGCATTGTTTTTAGTATATTTTTAGTATGATCTAGTTAATTTTTAGTATATTTTTATTAGTTTTTAGTTAAAATTCACTCTTCTGGACTTTACTATGAGTTTGTGTGTTTTTTCTGTGATTTCAGGTATTTTCTGACTGAAATTGAGGGTCCTGAGCAAAAATCTGATTCAGAGACTGAAAAGGACTGCAGATGCTGTTGGATTCTGACCTCCCTACACTCGAAGTGGATTTTCTAGAGCTACAGAAGCCCAATTGGCGCGCTCTCAACGGCATTGGAAAGTAGACATCCTGGGCTTTCCAGCAATGTATAATAGTCCATACTTTGCCCAAGATTTGATGGCCCAAACCGGCGTGGCAATTCAGCCTCAGAATTTCCAGCGTTTAACGCTGGAACTGGCATAAAACTTGGAGTTAAACGCCCAAACTGGCATGAAAGCTGGCGTTTAACTCCAGAAAAGGTCTCTACACATGAAAGCTTCAATGCTCAGCCCAGGCACACACCAAGTGGGCCCGGAAGTGGATTTTTCTGTCATTTACTCATTTCTGTAAACCTTAGGTTACTAGTTTACTATTAATAGGATCTTTTGACATTGTATCTGTACCTCATGACACTTTACACGTTTCTTTGTGTACCTTCCACGGCATGAGTCTCTAAACCCCATGGTTGGGGGTGAGGAGCTCTGCTGTGTCTTGATGGATTAATGCAATTACTACTGTTTCTTATTCAATCATGCTTGCTTCCGTTCTAAGATATCACTTGTTCTTAACCCGGATGAATGTGATGATCTGTGACACTCATCATATTCTCAACTATGAACGTGTGCCTGACAACCACCTCCGTTCTACTTTAGATTGAGTAGATATCTCTTGGATTCTTTAATCAGAATCTTCGTGGTATAAGCTAGAACTGATGGCGGCATTCAAGAGAATCCGGAAGGTCTAAACCTTGTCTGTGGTATTCTGAGTAGGATTCAATGATTGAATGACTGTGACAAGCTTCAAACTCCTGAAGGCGGGGCGTTAGTGACAGACGCAAAAGAATCACTGGATTCTATTCCGGCCTGATTGAGAACCGACAGATGGATAGCCGTGCCGTGACAGGGTGCGTTGAACATTTCCACTGAGAGGATGGGAGGTAGCCACTGACAACGGTGAAACCCTACATACAGCTTGCCATGGAAGGAGCCTTGCGTGTTTGATGAAGAAGACAGTAGGAAAGCAGAGATTCAGAAGATGGAGCATCTCCAAAACCTCAACCTATTCTCCATTACTGCATAACAAGTACTTATTTTATGTTCTTTTACTTTTTACAATTAATCCTGATAATTTTTTGATATCCTGACTAAGAATTACAAGATAACCATAGCTTGCTTCAAGCCGACAATCTCTGTGGGATCGACCCTTGCTCACGCAAGGTATTACTTGGACGACCCAGTGCACTTGCTGGTTAGTTGTGCGAGATTGCAAAAGTGTGATTGCAATTTCGTGCACCAGTGGCTAATGCCATAACTTCTTTTTGTGTAGAGGACTCATTGCTAGAGTACAAATGTTGATTTCTAGCAACAGTATCTATAAGCTCTTGAGCCTCCTCAATCGTCTTCTTCATATGTATAGATCCACCAGCTGAGTAGTCTAGAGACATCTGAGCTTTTTCTGTAAGCCCATAGTAGAAGATGTCTAACTGTACCCACTCTGAAAACATTTCAGAGGGGCATTTTCTTAACATACCTCTATACCTCTCCCAGGCATTATAAAGGGATTCATTATCCTCTTGTTTAAAGCCTTGGATGTCCAGCCTTAGCTGTGTCATCCTTTTTGGAGGGTAAAATTGATTCAGGAATTTGTCTGATAACTGTTTCCATGTCTTTATGCTTGCTGTAGGTTGGTTATTTAACCACCTCTTAGCTTGATCTTTTACAGCAAATGGAAACAGTAATAATCTGTAGACATCCTGATCCACCTCTTTATCATGTACTGTGTCAGCAAGTTGTAAGAATTGTGCCGGAAACTCAGTAGGTTCTTCCTGTGGAAGACCGGAATACTGGCAATTTTGCTGCACCATGATAATAAGTTGAGGGTTTAGCTCAAAGCTGCTTGCTTTGATGGGAGGTATACAGATGCTACTCCCATATGTAATGGGGTTAGCATATGACCCCAGAGTCCTTTTGGACTGTTCATTCCCACTTATGTCCATGATGGAGAAAAGGGAATTGATGTGAATAGTAATCAAGATATGTATGTATATATATTTTTTTGAAAAGAGGAAAGATAAAAACAACAAAGAGACACCAAACTTAAAATTTTTCAGAAAATCAAACATGAGTTTTCGAAAACTTGAAGAAAAACACAAAGAAGACACCAAACTTAGAATTTTTAAAGATCAAAAAGGAAATAAGGACATGCGAATTCGAAAATTAAAAGAAAAACAAAAGCATGCAATTGACACCAAACTTAAAATATGAAACTACACTCAACTAAAAGACTCTAAACCAACAAAAATAAAACAGTCCTAATCTAAGCAACAAGATAGACCGTCAGTTGTCCAAACTCGAACAATCCCCGACAACGGCGCCAAGAACTTGGTGCACGAAATTGCAATCACACTTTTGCAATCCCGCACAACTAACCAGCAAGTGCACTGGGTCGTCCAAGTAATACCTTACGTGAGTAAGGGTCGATCCCACGGAGATTGTCGGCTTGAAGCAAGCTATGGTTATCTTGTAACTCTTAGTCAGGATATCAAAAATTATCAGGATTGATTGTGAAAAGCAAAAGATCATGAAATAAGTACTTGTTTTGCAGTAATGGGAACAGGTTGAGGTTTTGGAGATGCTCTGTCTTCTAAACCTCTGCTTTTCTACTGTCTTCTTCTTCAAGCACGCAAGGCTCCTTCCATGGCAAGCTGTATGTAGGGTTTCACCGTTTTCAATGGATACCTCCCATCCTCTCAGTGAAAATGTTCAACGCACCCTGTCACGGTACGGCTATTCAGCTGTCGGTTCTCGATCATGTCGGAATAGAATCCAGTGATTCTTTTGCGTCTGTCACTAACGCCCCACAATCATGAGTTTGAAGCTCGTCACAGTCATTCAATCATTGAATTCTACTCAGAATACCACAGACAAGGTTTAGACCTTCCGGATTCTCTTGAATGCCGCCATCAATTCTAGCTTATACCACGAAGATTCTGGTTAAGGAATCCAAGAGATATCTACTCAATCTAAGGTAGAACGGAGGTGGTTTTCAGGCACACGTTCATAGGTGAGAATGATGATGAGTGTCACGGATCATCACATTCATCAGGTTTAGGAACAAGTGATATCTTAGAATAGAAGCAAGCGTGATTGAATGAAAAACAGTAGTAATTGCATTAATCCATCAAGACACAGCAGAGCTCCTCACCCCCAACCATGGGGTTTAGAGACTCATGCTGTAGAAGATACAATGAGAAACATGTAAAGTGTCATGAGGTCTAGATACAATGTCAAAAGATCCTATTAATAGTGAACTAGTAACCTAGGGTTTACAGAATTGAGTAAATGACAGAAAAATCCACTTCCGGGCCCACTTGGTGTGTGCTTGGGCTGAGCATTGAAGCATTTTCGTGTAGAGACTCTTCCTGGAGTTAAACGCCAGCTTTTATGCCAGTTTGGGCGTTTAACTCTAATTTTTATGCCAGTTCCAGCGTTAAACGCTGGGAATTCTGAAGCTGATTTGCAACGCCGGTTTGGGCCATCAAATCTCGGGAAAAGTATGGACTATTATACATTGCTGGAAAGCTCAGGATGTCTAATTTCCAACGCCGTTGACAGCGTGCCAATTGGGCTTCTGTAGCTCCAGAAAATCCACTTTGAGTACAGGGAGGTCAGAATCCAACAGCATCTGCAGTCCTTTTCAGCCTCTAAATCAGATTTTTGCTCAGGACCCTCAATTTCAGCCAGAAAATACCTGAAATCACAGAAAAACACACAAACTCATAGTAAAGTCCAGAAAAGTAAATTTTAACTAAAAACTAATAAAAATATACTAAAAACTAACTAAAATATACTAAAAACATACTCAAAATGATCCCAAAAAGCGTATAAATTATCCGCTTATCAATTACTCTAGGAGGATATGGGTGTACCTAATCAAAAAGAAGTCAGATGTGTTTGCAATGTTTAAAGAGTTCAAAGAAAACTTGGAACTTGAATCTAGAAAGAAGATCAAGTGTTTAAGGACAGATAATGAAGGATAATATGTCGATGGTGATTTTATAACATTTTGCAAGCAAGCATGTATTCAATGACAATTCATAGTTGCATATACGCCTTAGCAAAATGGTGTAGCAGAGCAAATGAATATGACTCTCCTAGAAAGAGCACAAGATATGTTGCAAACTAAAGGTTTAACTAAGTCTTTTTGGGTAGAACTTGTTGAAACTGCTTGTTATGTGATAAATCGGTCACCGTCAACTACAATTGGATTGAAGACACCAATGAAAATTTGACAAGGTAAGCCACCTAATTATTCTCCTTTACATATATTTGGTTGTCCTATGTATGCGATGTATAATTTTCAAGAAAGAAAAAAGTTGGACCCAAAGTCCAAAAAATGTATATTCTTGGGTTATGCTAACGGAGTTAAGGGGTATCGCCTGTGAATTTTCACTGTCCGCATTGTAGTTGTCAGCAGAGATGTAATATTTGAAGGTGATCTTTTTGAAGCAGAACCAGAGTACGAAGAACAAGAAGCAAAGGCCAATGACATAGAAGTTCGTTGATCCACTCGATAAAGAAAACTACCATCATGGCACTCAAATTATGTTTTGACAAGTCATGATGCATATTGTCTTCTGACAGAAGATGGAGAACCAACAACTTTTATGGAGGCTATGCACAATTTAGATGCTTCTATGTGGATGATAGCAATGCAAGAAGAAATTAAGGTATTACATAGGAATCATAATTGGAAACTTGTTGCACTTCCAACAGGTCGAAAAATCGTTGCTAACAAGTGGGTTTATAAGATTAAGCGAGATAGTAATAATCAGGTGGAACGATATTATCCAAGATTGGTTGTCAAAGGATATGCTCAGAAAGAAGGTGTTGACTTTAATGAAATGTTTTCTTCAGTGGTGAGACTAACTACTATCAGAGTAGTTTTGGCAATGTATGCTACATATGAGTTACATCTAGAGCAATTAGATGTAAAAACTGTTTTTCTTCATAGAGAACTTGAAGAAAAGATATATATCCTCCAACCAGAAGGTTTTGAAGAACAAGGAAAAGAAAACTTGGGTTGCAGGTTAACCAAATCTCTGTACGGTCTAAAGTAGGCGCCAAGGTGTTGGTACAAGAGATTTGATTTTTTTATTAGCCTTGGATACAACAAACTTAGTTCAGATCACTGTACCTATTACAAGAGATCTGGTGATAATGATTTCATCATTCTACTATTGTATGTGGATGACATGTTGGTGGTAGGTCCCAACAAAGATAAAATCTTTAAGAATTAAAGGCACAGTTGGCTAGGGAGTTTGATATGAAAGACTTGGGACTAGTAAATAAGAGTTTAGGGATGCAAATCCACCGAGACAAAAGAGATAGGAAGATTTGGCTATCGCAAAAGAATTATTTGAAGAAGATCTTGCACAACAGAATTATTAGAAAAAGATCTTGCAACACTTCAACATGTAAGAATGTAAGCTAATTTCAACCCCACTTCCTATGAATTTTAAATTATCCTCAAGTGTGTGCCCTAGTAGTGAAGCAGAGAAGATGAAAATGTCTCGAGTATTGTATGCGTCAGCGGTGGAAAATCTTATGTATGCCTGATTTGTACAAGACGAGATATTGCTCAAGTAGTTGCGGTGGTAAGTCGATTTATGGCAGATCCGGGTAAAGAACATTGGAATACTGTTAAAAGGATCCGCTGATACATTAAAGGGACCATGAATGTTATATTATATTTTGGAGGATCGAAATTCATTGTCAATAGATATGTCGATTCAAACTTTGCAGGTGATCTTGATAAATGAAAATCTGCTACAGGATATGTGTTCATGCTTGCAGAAAAAGCTGCGAGCTGGCTATCTAAATTACAGACTGTTGTAGCTCTATCTACTACAGAAGCTGAATATATGGTAGCTATACAAGCATGCAAGGAAGCTATTTGGATCCAAAGGTTGATAGAGAAATTCGGGCAGAAACAATAGAAGATTCCTGTGTATTGTGATAGTCAGAGTGCCTTGCACATTGCAAAAAATCCTACTTTTCATTTAAGGATAAAACACATTGGAATATAATATCACTTTGTTCAGAAAGTAGTAGAAGAAGGGAGTGTTGATATGCAGAATATTCACACTAAAGATAACCTGGTAGATTCCATGACAAAACCAATCAACACTGAAAAGTTTGAATAGTGTAGATTCTCGTATGGCCTATCGAATACATGAGCAACATGAATTTTGAAAATATACCAAAATTAGCTTTAAGTAGGAGATTGTAAAAATTAGTAAAGGTAATTTTAGAAAATAAATAAATAATAACTAAATAAAATGAAAGGTAATAAACAATTCTATTCTATAACTATAGAATTTTAATGGTTGAAAAAGAGAAGAATTATATACCTCTAATTGACGGATGATTCATATTGAAGAGACTCAGTTAAAAATTGAGTTTTTTCTTAATTCATTTCAATCAATTCATCCAACAAGAATAATAGTAGCATTGAGTTACATAGAGAATTTTTTCTTTGAGAGGTTTTCTCTTATATATAGAGAGAGGTATATTCTTCTTTTGTTAAGAGAGAGTGTTATTGTAATCTCGTGATAGAGAGAAGTTGTAATTCTCAAAAAAAGTTATTTCATACAAATTTTTAATTTTTTCATCTCTATATTTTGTTGTGTCATTTGTCTGGTACCTAACAAAAATAAAAACGCAAATCAAACGAACCCTAAGAGTTTATAAGCTCAACTTTAACAATTGAACAAAAAAAATCAATAATAACTCAATTGAACGTTAAAATAGAGAAACTCATATATAATTAATATATTAAAATTGATCTAATAACACAATAAAATCAAGATTTCAATAGCAATAATAAGAGATAAAAGTAAATAAAAGCAAACTATTTAAGGAGACTTTCTTTCTTGATTTTAAGTCTAATTTTTTTAAGAAGTAGAAGACACACTACTTGGAATTGAGAAAATCAACTTTAGAAGCATAAATTGTTGCTGAAATCAAAGAGAAAGCGCAAAAAATTAACTATAAAAGCCAAATCTAAGAAAAAGAAAAAAATCTTAAAGAGAAAATAGAATGATTCTCTCTAAAACCTAATTTAAAAGTTTAAATCTAAATCTAATTAATTGTATACTATTTTTTTAAATTACATAGTTGGTCCCTACACTTTCAGTGAAATTGCAAATTGGTCCCTATACTTTAAAAGTTTGTAATTCGGTCCCTAAAGAGAATTAAAATTTGTAATTTAGTCTTAGCCAGTCAAAAAGTGTTGATTTAACAGAATATTCTTAGAATTTATTGATAATATTCTGTTAAAATAGAGAATATGATGAGAATATTCTGTTAAATCAAACACTTTTTGAACGATGGGGACTAAATTGTAAATTTTAATTCTCTTTAGGGTTCCTATCTCAGCGCCTCTCACTTTTAATTCTTCGTCTGAGCACTCTCACTCGCGCCTCCTTGGTTCCCTTATGAACCGAGAGAACTCGGTCAGCTTACCCTCTCGGATGGCTTGCTCTAGGACGTCTTTCAAGTCGAAGCAGTCTTGAGTCTTATGGCCGAACCCCTTGTGGTAGTCACAACATAGGTTCTTGTTCCCGCCTATTCTTTCTTTCAATTGTCGGGGTCTGGACAGGATTCCTTTGTTGGCTATTTATTGGTATACCTCCACTATGGGTGCTGTGAGTGGGGTGTAATTGGTAAACCTTCCTAGCCGGGGAAACGACTTAGATTGCTTCCCCGAGGTCCCCTCCTTGGGCATTTTTCTTGGTTTGTTTGTGGTTTGGGGGATGCCGTTTATTGGCTGCCACTACCTGGCTAACCTTCTCATTGTTGATGTATTCCTTTGCTACATTCTGGATTTCCTGCATGGTCTATACAGGTTTGGTGGTAAGGTATTTCCTGAAGTCTTCATTCAGCAAATCGTTTGTCAAACAGAGACTGGACACTGAATCAGTTAAGCCGTCAATTTCAAGACATTCGTCATTGAACCTGTCCAAGAATTTCTTGGTTGGTTCTCCACTTCTTTGGGTGACCCCTAGCAGGATGATTGTGTGCTTAGCCTTGACTATGCATGTGGTGAACCGCACCAGGAAGCCACGGGAGATATCTATAAAGGTCGAGATGGACTCTTGTGGGAGTGCATTGAACCATCGGATTACTGGGCCCGCCAGAGTTACCGGATATGCATGGCACCTGATTGCATCGCCTACTCCTTCCAAATTCATTCTGGCCTCAAAGGCCGTCAAATGTTCTTAGGGGTCCTTCATTCCATCGTACCTCATGTCTGTGGGCTTATCGAAGTTTCTCGGAAGCCGGACCTTGAGGATCGTGAGATGGAAGGGGGTGGACCCCATGATAACTGGGTCTGGCTATTTCCTGGCCTACTCCCTTCAGGTTTCTTTGCGATTTTTCGATCTGCCACGGGTAGTTTGGGAGACCATTTGGGTGTGGTCTTCTTCCCCTTTCCTTGTTGAGATTCTTTCTTGACTTTCCATCCTTGTCGAGGGGGAGCGGGTTCAGGAAGGGCTGGGGTTGTGGTAGTGGTGATCCCTCGATGTCAGCTCCTTTTCTAGGTTCTAGACTCTGTGCCTAAGTTCCTGCATGATCTTGGTGCTGTCACCTCCTGTACCCCCAAAAGAGCATCTCTCGGGAGTCTTGGTGTAAATCGGTTGATCTTGTTGGGTCTCTGATCATGACTGCTCGTGAGACTGAGCCGTGGAGCTCGCCCTGCTTAAGCAAGCTCCTCTTGCCTCGCGGAGCTCCTCCAACGTAGGCAGCCGCTCCATGTCTACGCGAGGTCCCCACAAACGGCGCCAAAGTTCGTGACCTCGGGTGTTCTGCGAGTCGGTTAGAGTGGAGACAAGAGCTAGGGGAGGATCTGGGTAGACCTAGTTCAGCAGTGACGTGGGGTGGACCCTTCGGGAGTGACGGCGAAAGGATGGAGATGGGAGGGTGGCCACGTGCAAGGACACTCCAATGCCCAAGTCAATATCCGTACGAGGTGATTACCAATTAGGGTAAGGATGTGACGTACCTTGGGGGGAGGGTAGGTTCTTTCCCCTTTTATAGTCTGTATCTGGGTGGGCCCCTTTGTGGCCAGGCCCGTTAGCCAGGAAGCTTTTGTGAGCCGTCCTGGTCCACGTGGAAAGGTGGTGAATAATGTCTTCCGAAACGGGTCGGGGGAGGCCCTGGAGTCTTCTTCTCGGGTCCCGACCCGAAAGGTCGGCAGACTAGGCCGGAGGCTGCCTTTTGTATGTTGTATCGGGTTGATTTGGTCCCTGGGTCGGGTGCCGGGTTCCGATCCGTCAGGTCGGTGGGCTGGACCGTAACAGAATGTACTCTATGTTATTCATTTTTTTGGTGGTTGTGTTTTAGGGTTTAGGATTTCTGTTTTGGCCATGGTGCTAATTTCTTGTGGTGATATTCTAGCTTGCAAAGTTAAATATATGTGATAGTGCATAGTTAACAGTTTGTTTGTTAATAGTTTGTTAGTATATGATTGTTTAGCATTTTTTGAAAATTAGAAATTGTTGTAATGGTGAACACTGGTATATGTTGTTGTATTTTTTCAGATGAGTGATCGGCTGAGGCTTATTTTTCACCATGGAGGGAGGTTCGAGACCCAAGTTTCTGACGGCAGATTTTTATACATATCAAGTTGCACTGATGAATGGCTTAGAGTTGATGCAGATTACCTGGATGTTTTTGCCATAACTAGTTACAATAAGGAGTTAGGCTATGATAAAGTTGATGCTTGCTGGTGCTTGGACCCTAAAGATGGTTTAGAGTACGGTTTGAGGAGGTTGAACTTGGACCAGGATCTAAGGGATATGGTTAGCCTCTGCCGCCAAAATGGTAATGTCATCCGTATTTATTTTGAACATGGTCCTTCTATCCCTGAGTTTATAAATTTTATAGAACTGTTTGATGATGATGGATGTGTTGGTGCAGGAGGTGACAAGAATGACTTAGAGAAACATAATTGTGTTAAGAAAACTAACATAATTCTAAGCCAATTGTGTGCCTCTACTAAGCAAAAGACTCCAACACCCCAACCCACACCATAGCCCACACCGCAGCCCACACCGCAGCCTATACCGAAGCCTACAGCCAAGCTCACACCACAACCCACTATTAGCATGCCCTTATCATAGCCGAATCCCATTGCTCCTAAAAAAATCATTAGCACTAAGCAATTGTCTCAACCAAATCCGATTACACACACTCTCCCAACTCAGAGAAAAATAAACACAAAAACTACACAAACTATTCAGAGAAATTCCACCACCAAACTAACAAAAAAACTTGGTGGCTTCAAATTTAACACTTCAACAAAGTCATCTAGAAAACATGTAAAAAAATCTACTAGCAAGAAGACACCTCGAACGCCAATCATTGGGAATGATGGTGAATCATCCAATTCATATGAATCTGCAGAAGATAACCTTTACATGCCACATCTGCCACCTGAATTTTCAGAATCTAGCACTGAATCTGAGATAGAAACATCTAACAAAAGGAAGAAGCAAGTTGCTAGTACTTTAAACAAGAAAAAAGAAAAAGTTGTACAAGAAGAAGAGTTAATCCCCCTGATGAGAAGGATGGAGGATATAAATCAAATAAACAGAGTCTTGGTAATTTATTTAGTTGTAGTTTATGTTATTTTACTAAATCATATTTGTTTAGATTTATTTATTGTATTTTATTTTGTTTAGTTTAATATAATCTATGGTTTGCTAAAGCATATTTGTTTGGAGTCATTTTATTTATTTAGTTTATTGTACTCCATGTTTTTTTTGCTAAATCATATTTTTTTGGACTTATTTATTGTATTTATTTAGTTTAGTTTAATGTAATCTTTGGTTGTTTAAAACATATTTGTTTGGAGTCATTTTATTTATTTAGTTTAGTGTACTATATATTCTTTTGCTAAATCATATTTTTTGGACTTATTTATTGTATTTATGTAGTTTAGTCTAATGCAATCTTTGGTTTATTAAAACATATTTGTTTGGAGTCATTTTATTTATTTAGTTTATTGTACTCCATGTTCTTTTGCTAAATAATATTTTTTGGACTTATTTATTATATTTATGTAATTTAGTCTAATGTAATCTTTGGTTTGCTAAACCATATTTATTTGGAGTCATTTTATTTTTTTAGTTTAGTGTACTCCATGTTCTTTTGCTAAATTATATTTGTTTAGATTTATTTATTGTATTTATGTAGTTTAGTTTAATATAATCTTTGGTTTGCTAAATTATATTTATTTGGAGTCATTTTATTTTTTTAGTTTAGTGTATTCCATGTTCTTTTGCTAAATCATATTTTTTAGAGTTATTATTGTATTTATGTAGTTTATTTTAATGTAATCTTTGGTTTGCTAAAACATATTTGTTTGGAGTCATTTTATTTTTTTTAGTTTAGTGTACTCTATGTTCTTTTGCTAAATCATATTTGTTTGGACTTATTTATTATATTTATGTAGTTTAGTTTAATATAATCTATGGTTTGCTAAAACCTATTTGTTTAGAGTTATTTATTTAGTTTAGTGTAATTTGATAAGCAAGTTCATTTTCGGGTGACTCTTGGAAGTCAGATGAGTTGAGGACTCCACCAAATTCTGATGACGAGACAGACCCGGTTGTGAATCCAATTTTCAATGATGCTGCCAAATTTGGCCATGTCAGGTTGGAATTAGGGATGAAATTTACAACTAGGAAAGCTTTTAAGAACACCGTTACAAACTATACTTTACAAGAGGGAAGAGGAGTAAGATATTGAAAGAATGGCACTACTAGAGCTAGAGTTGTTTATAAAAATGAAGAGTGTCCTTAGTTAATCTATTATTCTTATAACAAAAGGTATGCATGCTGGAAGATTAAGACATTTAATGATGACCATACTTGTGAGAGAAAAACAAAAAATAGGTGTGCAACTAGGAAGTGGGTTACTGAAGTCCTAATAAAATAGGTAAGGAATCAACCTACTTTTAGGCATTATGAGGTATTTGACTATTTCAAGAGAAAAATTGGAGTTCAATTGTCTAGAACCAACATTACAAGATCTTTAGGAGATGCTAGGAAGATTGTGAGAGGTGATTGAAGAACAAAACTCTCGCGCGATCTAGAATTTTCACAAATAAAATTTCCGTTGTAAGTATAGCTTCTAGACCAACAAGAATCCCTTTCTTACAAAAGTTTTGGTTGTCACAAGTAACAAACCCCTTTGAAATTGATAACCGAAGTATTTAAATCTCGGGTCGTCTTCTCAAGGAATTGTAGGGAAGTGTTCTTATTATTGGTTATGGAAAACAATGTTTTTGGGTTTTGAAAAAGTTTTGAACAAGAGAAATAAATTGCAGGAATTGGTAAATCAATAACTAAGAAAACTCTTGGCAAAGTATGAGAATTGAAATTTCTATCCTAGTTATCCTTATCAGGTGTGCTGAGAATCGGGTTTTAATCCCACTTAATTATCCCTTATTAAATAAAAGAAAGTCAAGTAGACTAATTAAATTGATCCTCGAGTTTCAGTCAACTTTTAGAGCAATCCAAATTAATTAGCAACTGCCAATTTCAACCACTGCTGAGTTTGATAACTCAAGTATTACCAATTACTTAACCAAAGCCAAAAGGAAATAAAACCTACTTGAATGAAAATAATTTGGATAGAGCCCAAGCATCAATAACATAAATTAGAGAAAACAACCATAAGTCTGAAATACCTCAAATTATATTGAATGAAGATATCAATTCTAACATGAAAAGTACATAAGCCAATTGGACAACATAAATCAGATACAAATAAAAGCATCAGAGTAAATAAAAGTAGAAGAGAAACATAAATTATTGAACCTGGTATGAAGAAACAATCCTAATGACTAAAAGAAATCCTAAATCCTCTAAGAGGAATCCTAATCCTAAATCCTAAGAGAGATGAGAAAGCCTCTCTCTCTAAAAACTACATCTAAAATATGAAAAGCGAATTATGATCTGTTATGTTGAGTCTCTGTATGTTCTCTGACTTTAATCTGTTTCTGGGCCAAACTCTGGGTCAAAACGCAGCCCGAAACTGTCTCCAGCATATTCTGTAATTTCTGCAGATCGCGCAAGTCATGCGTACGCGTCGGTCACGCGTACGCGTCATTCAGAGATTTTCCTCTTCACGCGTGCGTGTCAGGCACGCGTGTGCATCATTTTGTGCGACTCTAATCCACGCGTGCGCGTCCAGCACGCGTACGCGTTGCTGTGATTTTGTCCAAATCGCGAGCACGCGTTAGCCATGCATGCGCGTCGCTGTCCGCTGGTTGTCTCCTTTATTTCTTGTGCTCCTTCCCTTTTTACAAGCTTCCTCTCCATTCTCTAAGCCATTCCTACCCTATGAAGCCTGAAACACTTAACACACAGATCATGACATCGAATGGTATAAAGGAGAATAAAAATATACAATTAAAAGGTCTTTAGGAAGAAAGTTTTCAATCATAGAACAATTTTGGGAAGGACTTGTAATATCATGCTAATCATATGAATAAGTGGGTGAAAAGCTGATAAAAACCACTAAATTAAACACAATATAAACCATAAAATAGTGGTTTATCAGTGATGAAGTAGCCCAGTATGCCAAGCTTAGGGATTATGCAGAGGAGTTGTTGAGGTCAAATCTAGGATCTACTGTGAAACTA
The DNA here is from genome assembly GCF_014773155.1 of Arachis stenosperma. NCBI lineage: Eukaryota > Viridiplantae > Streptophyta > Magnoliopsida > Fabales > Fabaceae > Arachis > Arachis stenosperma. The sequence goes on from NC_080382.1 coordinate 110,381,511, forward strand.
GGTGTAAATGCACATCCTAAAGGAGACCTTATCTTTCAAAATTTTTATGTGTCTTCATGGTTGCAAGCAAGGGTTTGTGCATGGATATTGACCCTTGATTGGTTTGGATGCAGTGTTTTTGAAGACTTTCTATGGAGGATGGCTGATGTGTGCCGTGGGACAAGTTGCAAACAATCACATTTACTCCCATAGCATGGGCTATTGTTCCTGTTGAGAACACAATAACTTGGAAGTGGTTCTTGAAACTTTTGCATGAAGACATTGGTTCTTATAAGGAGCATAACTGGTGTTTCATGAGTGACATGCAAAAGGTACGTATAATGTACTATATAGAAGCACGATATATGATATATTGGACTGTTTTGATTTAATGATGGTTCTGTTAGGGACTATTTAGATTTAATGAATGTATAGTCAGGATATATTTTGAGCATTAGACACTTGTGAATTTTGAACTGGTACCATTCTCATGGTCATTTTGAACTGTTACCATTGCTACTTGTGAATTACAGGGACTCATACCGGCATTGCAAGAGGTTATGCCCAATGTGTATCACAGATTTTGTGCATGACACTTGGGGCATAACTTTCAAAAGCGATGGAAGGACAAGCACCTGAAATCATTATTGTGGGCATGTGTTAGAGCACAGACAGTTCCAAAGTTTAACAAAAATATGCAAACCCTCAAGACTATTAATGTGAAGGCATGGGAGTATATGGACAAAATTCCTAGACAATTCTGGACCAAAGCGCACTACAAAGACATCCCAAAGAATGACAATGTATGCAACAACATGTGTGAAGTCTTCAACTCAGCCACCTAGCCATATAGATCAAAGCCAATACTTACACCACTGGAGGAAGCTAGGAGGATTTCCATGACAAGCATGTCCAGAAACAAACTCAAACTAGCTAGTCATATTGGACATTTACCTCCCATACAACAAAGTAGGCTTGCAAATGAGAGATATTTCAGTAGATACTAAACACCTATGTGGTCTGGTGATGCTATGAAAGTCATGTTTGAAGTTCATGGTGAGCCTCACAACGTGGTAGTTGATTTGGAAAATCACACATGTAGATTTTTTGGATTTATTTTTCTAAATACTGCAACATATTCACTTAATTATCTTCTTTTTATAATTACCTTGTCGTCATGCCATCGTGGCTATTGCATGTATGAATGGTCAGTCTGAGAACTATGTTCATGCATGGTTGATAATGGGATCTTACAATAAGACATATGAGTTTCATATCAACCCTGTAAGAGGAGAAGAGATGTGGGATAAGTCTGAGTACTCTCACTGCTTTCTCCCGATAAGACCAACACCACGTGAGAGACCAAAGCTCTATGCAAGAAAGAAGGATGCACATTAGGCCCCTATTAGAGGTAGTCAAGAGAGAAATTCCACAAAATTAAAGAGGCAATATGGCAAGTTCACTTGTGAAACTTATGGCGATGTTGGTCACACTACAAGGGGGGTGCAAAGTTGCAAAAAAGCTAAAGGCAGAGGAGGCAGTAACAACTGCAGAACAAGCTGATGATGAAGCTGGTGAAGAAACCCCACAAAATGCTCAAGTTGATAATCAAGCTGGTGATGAAGCTAGTGCCCAACAAGGTACTATTGTAGAAGATGTTGCTGCTACTTAAGGTATTGTTGCTCAAGGTGTTGTTGCTCAAGGTACTGCTAAGGTAATTTATGTTACTAAGATTATTTACAAGCCAAAATTTGAAAAATTTTACTGAGTATTATGATCAATTATTACTATTAATGTTGTAAATATTAGTATTGTGGTTGATTCTTGTTGTTATGATCGACAGTTGCCCAAGCGGAAGATAACTAGGCGAAACAAACTTTTAATTGTCAGACCATCTATTGATGCATCCTGTTCTCCAAAGTCAGATGTTGGTGTTGCTGATGTGGTTTCAAGGGATACAATGGAAGGAACAAGTGCAAGAACATCTGAAAAGATGGAAGTTTTGTTGAAGTTTGTTCCAACACCTGGATTTAAGGCACCAAGAAAGAAAGATTGATGATGTCATGAAGACTTTAGTTATTACTTCATGATACTCAGAACAATTTGGTGTTGCTGCTTTTAATTTGCATTGTGGTGGATTAAGTATGAACTTGTATTTTGTTAGTGTTTGTTCATGGTGGTATGGCCCTAACTATAAACTTTTGGCCTAGTTTATATTTTGTATTTTGCACTATGTTATTGCATAATTGACACTATTATGTGCTTTTGTTAAGACAACACCATTGTCATGGTTATTATAATTATAATGATATATTACAAGTTGATTTAGTTAAAGATGTGTATTTATTAGCTTTATTTTGTCATTATATTATCCTTCATTCAAATTAATATCCAGGTTAATGAGATACAAAGTTGAGAGAAACTTAACTTCATTCATTTATAATCATAAATCATTATATAATGATTATGGACACACTCACACTATGCTATTTTTTAACTGAAAACCAAAACAACCAAATACCAAAACCAAACCCAATAGTTATTACAATACACAACAACAGCAACATCAGCATCTTCAATGTGTTAATACTACTATTTAAAGATTCTATTCTCCAATTAAATTCATTATAAATTTCTTGTGCAACCTGAACCACACCTTGTTCTTCATATCCATCAGCCCAACGAAAGAAATTACAGTGAACTCCAAACTACAATAATGCAAAAAGAAATATTAAACTAGCAATTACCAAATCATCCTTTTAAACCCGTATCAACTTAACAATTCCAATAAATAGAAAATTTTATCTCATAATTAGGACTCACATGAAAAGGTCTTTCTGGATTCTCTGGTGCCGCTGAGTACTTAATCACCGTACGCAACCCACAATTACAGAATACACCGTTCCTACCCCTGGTTCGAATTTTCCGGTTACTGTAGTTTCTCCCACTGAAATTTTTCTTACTTGAGCTTCCTTGACTTCTATCACCACCGCCCATCATGTCTCACTCAAAAGAGCGACTTTTCAGAGCTTCACAAGATGAACAACAACGAGGAAGAGAAGAGTGGAAGCGAAGAACAAAGATGAACAACAACGAAGAGGAGAGGAGTAGAGACGAAGAATAAAGATGAACATTTGGGGGTTAGGATTTTATAAGTGTGAATGGACCAATTTGGGTGTTTTAATCAAATTTAGGACACCAATTTGAGTTGAACTCATCGTGTATCTACATCAGCGTACACCTTAGCACTGTTAAAACGTCTCTTAACTTTTGGACCATCGGGGATTTACGATTCTGAGAGTGGAGGACTTTTTTGGTCAATTTAAAAAATGGAGGACTAATATGAAGCGAGTTGAAAATTTTAGGGACTAAATTAGGCATTACCTCAATATGAATATTTAAAATTTCATTATATATATATATATATATATATATATATATATATATATATCTTAACAACACGTATATATTTTTTTCAACAAATTATGAACTTGAATATAATTGTAGATTAATAAAATAAATAACCCAAATATATATATATATATATATATATATATATATGTTGATATTTTATTCATATACGTATATTTTCTATGTATGTATATATCTCTGTCTATATATATAGATAAGTAAAAAATAAGATCAAATGAGATCCTTAATTTAAATAATGATAATCTAGATTTGAAATTTATAATTTGATAATTTGATAATTTTAGAATATTAAATTATTTAAATAAAATTAGATAAAACAAAAAAAATTAAGAATCAATTCAACAATCGAAGAATATTATTTTGACAAACATATATATATATATATATATATATATATATATAATTGTTAATTTTGTAATTTAAAAATATTTAAATTGCTAATTTAAAAGCGAAAATCTCAAACATATTGCATATTTTAGTTAATATAATATTTAATAAATTTAAATAAAATATTCCTATTAATATGTATATTGAGATGCATGCACAATCTAAATTTTAATTAGTATAAAAAATGGCATATAATACGAATGTCTTAATTAGTATTATATACATATATGTAAGCGTATCATAAAAAGTAAAGTCGCATGTATAATAAATTATATATAGTTACATGAAGTTGTATTATCCGAAAATAATAAAGTTGTATTATAGAAAATAATAAAATGGAATAGTCATCGGTTAATCTGTGTCACGGGTCTTTAGTGGGGTTTTGGTTTTTTAAATATAGATTACCCACATTGATTGAGATTCACTAAGTGAGAGAGTGCTTCCTATCTTGATTAGATATTTGAAGAGCCTTTGTTACCGTTCTGGAACCTACAGTGGCTTCCAGGGAGAATGGAAGGTATAGGTTTTATGCCGTCAGGAAGGGACGAATTTCAGGAATTTACTTGACGTGGGAGGAATGCAGTGCACAAATGGACGGGCTTAAGAAGAACGAATACAAGGGGTTTTATTTGCGTGCAGAGGCCGAAGAATATATGCGCCGCAAATTTCAAAAAGTAACAGTCGCTAAGTAAAAATAGAATTCCCAAGGATGCATCACGAGCGCTCTCCTAGGGTTTCCAAACAAGAGGATGACCTGGTACAGAGAAGTACCAAAAAAGTTAAAACACGAAGAGAGGGAGATATTGATGAAACGTCATTGTGTATGGAAATTGTTTCAGCTGAGAAAAATACACCAACAGTCTCAAAAGGATCCTATAAGAAAACTTTGTTGACCAATCCTGGCCTTGTAGGTGACCATGAATTTTTCCGATAGCATAAAGGATGATGAGCATAACCCCAAGGATAGGTGGTATAATAAAGATGACGATCCAGATACTGAGGACAGACCTTTCAATCCTTGCCCCACGATTCCGGTGTCAAAGGAGGAGTTTGAAGAATGGTGTCAACCATGGAAGAATGCTCTTATGGTCAAAGTACTCGGCAAACGTGTTACCTTCGCATACATGGAGCAGCGTCTTCGCAGAGACTGGGAAAATAAAGGTAAGATTCATGTTATTGATATGAGTCGTGATGATTTCTTGGTTCATTTTTCAGATGGAGACGACTACTCGCACGCGCTCATGGAAGGACCTTGGATGATTGCCGGCCACTATCTCATTGTGCAAAGATGGAGACCATTTTTCCTATCCGGAACAACAGAAGTAAGAAAAATCGCGGCTTGGGTTCGCATCCCAAATCTTCCGATTGAACTATATAACCACCGCTTTCTCTGGAGATCGAGTAGGATTAGCCATTGGTCATATGCTCAAGGTAGATCGAACCACGTCAATTCATTCAAGGGGAAAATTTGCACGGATTTGTGTGGAGATTGACCTGGCAAAACAATTAGTGCCTTGGATCTCAGTTCTTGACTGTGAGCTTCACCTAGAGTATGAAGGCCTGCACCAAATTTGCTTCGCTTGTGGCAAGTATGGACACAGAGCTGAATAGTGTATGGAAAGGCCAGCAACCAATGGAGATCCTAGGGAAGCTGCCGGGGTCGAAGATAGTCAGTCCAGTGAGACGCCGAATGAAAATGTGGATGCCAAAAATGGAAAGGCCGAAAATTCACCAAATCCGCACAATCATGATAATGGACAAATCAATCCTGATTTTGGTCCTTGGATGCTGGTGAAAAGATATAACTTTAAAAAGAAAACGCAATCAGGGGTTAGGAAATCTCTCACCAATCAAGGACTGGGCACTAATAATAACTCTGAAAAAGGAAATTCTCCAAAAGGAAAAGATCCTGGGGCAGGATCGCGGTTTGCCATATTGCATGAAGAAGGTATGAATAACGTGCATGAAAGAGTGACTCATATGGAAGCTAATCAAGAGGCCCAATTGACTAATGGGCTAAAACACCAAGCCCATAAAGTAGATGGAAAGACCCAAATAGTGCAAAAAAGGGTAATGAAAGTGGGTGCTGGCAAAAACCCATAGCCATCATCAAAAGCTGGACCAGGAGCTAGAGGTGGAGCCGAACCGGGTGGAAAAGGGAATAACAATAAGGGCAAGGCCACAGTCCCTGAGAAGTCTTTAGCCACCCCTAAAACTATGGAAACCCCCATCAGAGATGCGAAAACGAAAGAAAGGAACGAGGAGCGTGAAGGTAAGGAACTAATGGTCAAGGAGTATATGCATAGAATGGAGAGGGATCAACGGGAAGCTGCCGATGCCATGCGAAGTGCTCGCATGAACCTGGAAAAACATGCGGTAGGAGACAATCTCTTATTCAAGTCGGAGAAGAACCAACTGCCTCTAGGCTCTGAGGTGGAACATTCTGATATCACTATGGGCGATGCTGGTGGCAGCTGTAGTATGGAGGAGCCGTCCTCCCGGGACCTAGTGGGTTCGAGGCAATGGGCTCATGCCCACAAGTAAATCCAGCCTTTGAGGCCTTGTTTTGCTCTGTTTCATGATGATGAACATCATTAGCTGGAATTGTATGGGTGTTGGTAGCAAAACCTTCCCGGCAATTATCCGAGATATGCAGCAAGAGTATGGGGCTAATCTTTTCTTCCTGCTAGAAACGCATGTCAGTAGTACTCGTGGTGAACAAATTCGAATTAAGATGGGTTTTGACAAGTCATTTGTGGTGGAAGCTGTGGGCCACGCAAGGGGAATTTGGTGTCTGTGAGATTCTTCTATCTGGAGAGTGGACGTCCTGGAGCACGATAAACAGTTTGTTCATCTTAAAATCTCGGGTAATAACTCTAATCCCTGGCTCATTACAGCTGTCTATGGTAGTCCTCATCGGGTATCTAGAAGATCGTTATGGAACTCCCTAAAATCCATTTCTAGCAGTGTTAATCTTCCCTGGTGTCTGATGGGAGATTTTAATGCAATGCTCCATAATCATGAAAAACAGGGAGGATCTATACATAATACTCAGAATGTTTGAAAAGAGTTCCAGGAGTGTGTCTCTACTTGTGGACTTATTGATTTGGGGTTCTCGGGATGGCCTTTCACTTGGAAGAGAGGAAATCTTGCAGAGAGACTAGACAGGGGTCTGAGTAATCTGGATTGACAAATTGCTTACCCAGAAGCAAGTATAAAGCATTTACCAATGCTCAAATCCGACCACTCGCCTATCTGCCTTCAAATTTCTACTGCCATGAATCAGAATAGAGGAAGGCGACCATTTTGTTTTCTTGCGGCATGGATCACTCACCCAGATTTTGGTAATGCTGTGGACGACTCCTGGGACGTACAGGCTTCTTGGACAGAGGGTATTTCCAATTTTAAGAATAAAATCAGAAACTGGAATAGTTCAGTTTTGGGTGACATTTTTAAAAGGAAACATCGGATTATAAGGAGACTTCAAGGTATCACTAATAGCCTGGGGTACTATCATAATCCCTTTCTTGAAAAGCTGCAAAAGGACCTGTGGATGGATTATGAACGTATCCTCATACAGGAAGAAATTCTCTGGTTCCGAAAATCTAGATGCAAATGGATCGAGTTTGGTGATCGCAATACTAGATTTTTCCATGGTTCTATTATGATAAGAAGGCATAAAAATAAGATTACCTCTCTCCAAAATGATGATGGTGATTGGGTTACTAATAAGAATATGCTAGAGAATATGACTACCTCTTTTTTTAGGAATATGTATACAGATAGCTTGGTGGACGAAATTGTGATCACATCAATGTAGTATTCTTTGTTGTTGTATGGAATCATTATTATGGCACTTATGTGTGGACACAACTCCGTTCAACTAACCAGCAAGTGTACTGGGTCGTCCAAGTAATACCTTACGTGAGTAAGGGTCGATCCCACAGAGATTGTTGGTATGAAGCAAGCTATGGTCACCTTGTAAATCTCAGTTAAGCAGATTAAATGGTTATGGGTTTCGAAAATTAATAATAAATAGAAAATAAAAAGGGATAGAAATACTTATGTAAATCAATAGTAGGAATTTCAGATAGGCGTGTGGAGATGCTAGAATCCTTTCGAATCTCTACTTTCTTATTGCTTTCATCCAATCCTTCTTACTCCTTTCCATGGCAAGCTGTATGTAGGGCATCACCATCATCAATGGCTACTTTTAATCCTCTCGGGAAAATGGTCCTATGCGCTGTCACTGCACGGCTAATCGTCTGGAGGCATCACCCTTGTTGATAGCTACATCCCATCCTCTCAGTGAAAATGATCCAAATGCTCTGTCACAGCACGGCTAATCATCTGTCGGTTCTCAATCAGGTTGGAATAGAATCCATTGATCCTTTTGCGTCTGTCACTAACGCCCAGCCTTCAGGAGTTTGAAGCTCGTCACAGTCATTCAATACCGGAATCCTACTCGGAATACCACAGACAAGGTGAGACTTTCTGGATTTCCAGGATCCTACTCGGAATACCACAGACAAGGTTAGACTTTCCGGATCCCCATGAATGCCGCCATCTATCTAGCTTATACCACGAAGATTCTGTTGGGGAATCTAAGAGATATGCGCCCGGCCTAAGGTAGAACGGAAGTGGTTGTCAGTCACGCACGTTCATAGGTGAGAATTATGATGAGTGTCACGGATCATCACATTCATCAAAGTGTTGTGCAACGTATATCTTGGAATAAGAATAAAAGAGAATTGAATAGAAAGTAATAGTAATTGTATTGAAACTTGAGGTACAGCAGAGCTCCACACCCTTAATCTATGGTGTGCAGAAACTCCACCGTTGAAAATACATAAGTGAAAGGTTCAGGCATGGCCGAATGGCCAGCCCCCAAAACGTGATCAATGGCCTCCTAAGATGAAGAATAAAACAAAACTGAGACCAAAGATGAAACGTGGTCAAAAGACGTCTAATACAATAGTTAAATGTCCTATATATACTAGACTAGCTACTAGGGTTTACATGAGTAAGTAATTGATGCATAAATCCACTTCCGGGATCCACTTAGTGTATGCTTGGGCTGAGCTTGATCTATCCACGAGCTGAGGCTTCTCTTGGAGTTGAACTCCAAGTTATAACGTGTTTTGGGCGTTCAACTCCGGATCATGACGTGTTTCTGGCGTTTAACTCCAGACAGCAGCATGTACTTGACGTTCAACGCCAATTTACATCATCAATTTCCGAATAAAGTATAGACTATTATATATTGCTGGAAAGCTCTGGATGTATACTTTCCAAAACCGTTGAGAGCGCGCCATTTGGAGTTCTGTAGCTCCAGAAAATCCATTTTGAGTGCAGGGAGGTCAGATTCCAACAGTATCAGCAGTCCTTTTGTCAGCCTTTTTCAGAGTTTTGCTCAAGTCCCTCAATTTCAGCCAGAAATTACCTGAAATCATAGAAAAACACAAAAACTCATAGTAAAGTCCAGAAATGTGAATTTAACATAAAAACTAATGAAAACATCCCTAAAAGTAGCTTGAACTTACTAAAAACTACCTAAAAACAATGCCAAAAAGCGTATAAATTATCCGCTCATCACAACACCAAACTTAAATTGTTGCTTGTCCCCAAGCAACTGAAAATCAATTAGGATAAAAAGAAGAGAATATACTGTAAATTCCAAAATATCAATGAATATTAATTCTAATTAGATGAGCGGGACTTATAGCTTTTTGCTTCTGAACAGTTTTGGCATCCCACTTTTTCCTTTGAAGTTTAGAATGATTGGCTTCTCTAGGAACTTAGAATTTTGGATAGTGTTATTGACTTTCCTAGTTAAGCATGTTGATTCTTGAACACAGCTACTTATGAGTCTTGGCCGTGGCCCTAAGCATTTTGTTTTCCAGTATTACCACCGGATACATAAATGCCACAGACACATAACTGGGTGAACCTTTTCAGATTGTGACTCAGCTTTGCTAGAGTCCCTAGTTAGTGGTGTCCAGAGCTCTTAAGCACACTCTTTTTGCTTTGGATCATGACTTTAACCACTCAGTCTCAAGCTTTTCACTTGGACCTTCATGACACAAGCACATGGTTAGGGACAGCTTGATTTAGCCGCTTAGGCCTGGATTTTATTTCCTTGGGCCCTCCTATCCATTGATGCTCAAAGCCTTGGATCCTTTTTACCCTTGCTTCAAGAATCAATTTCATGATTTTTCAGATCATCAATAACATTTCTCTTTGTTCATCATTCTTTCAAGAGCCAACAGTTTTAACATTCATAAACAGCAAGATCAAAAGACATATGCACTGTTCAAGCATTCATTCAGAAAACAAAAGCATTGTCACCACATCAATATAATTAAATTAAATTCAAGGGCAATTTTCGAAATTCATGTACTTCTTGTTCTTTTGAATTAAAGCATATTTCATTTAAGAGAGGTGAAGGATTAATGGATTTTATTCATAGCTTTAAGACATGGTTACTACATACTAATGATCATGAAGTAGAGAAACAAAACATAGATAAACACAACATAAAAACCGAAAAGCAGAAAAAAAATAAGAACAAGGAATGAATCCACCTTAGTGGCGTCTTCTTCTTGAAGGACCAACAATGTCCTTAAGCTCTTCTATGTCCCTTCCTTGCCTTTGTTGCTCCTCCCTCATTGCTCTTTGGTCTTCTCTTATTTCATGGAGAATGATGGAGTGCTCATGATGTTCCACCCTTAATTGTTCCACATTGTGGCTCAAATCTTCTAAGGAAGTGTTAAGTTGTTCCCAATAGTTGTTAGGAGGAAAGTACATCCCTTGAGGCATCTCAGGAATTTCTTGATAATGAGCTTCCTCATGCATCTCTTGAGAACCGTGAAAGGTCTCTCTTGCTTGCTCCATCCCCTTCTTGGTGATGGGCTTATCCTCTTCAATGAGGATGTCTCCTTCTATGATAACTCCAGCTGAGTAACATAGATGGCAAATAAGGTGAGGAAAAGCTAGCCGTGCCATAGTGGAGGGCTTGTCGGCTATTTTGTAGATTTCATTGGAGATGACCTCATGAACTTCTACTTCCTCTCCAATCATGATGCTATGAATCATGATGGCCCGATCCACAGTAACTTCAGATCGGTTGCTAGTGGGAATGATGGAGCGTTGAATGAACTCCAACCATCCTCTAGCCACAGGCTTGAGGTCCAGTCTTCTTAGTTGGACTGGCTTGCCTTTGGAGTCTCTCTTCCATTGAGCTCCTTCCACACATATGTCCGTAAGGACTTGGTCCAACCTTTGATTAAAGTTGACCCTTCTAGTGTAGGGGCATTCATCTCCTTGCATCATGGGCAAGTGGAATGCCAACCTCACATTTTCCGGACTAAAATCTAAGTATTTCCCCCGAACCATTGTGAGGTAATTCTTTGGACTCGGGTTCATACTTTGATTATGGTTCCTAGTGATCCATGCATTGGCATAGAACTCTTGAACCATTAAGATTCTGACTTGTTGCATGGGGTTGGTTAGGACTTCCCAACCTCTTCTTCGGATCTCATGTCGGATTTCCGGATACTCATTTTTCTTGAGCTTGAAAGGGACCTCAGGGATCACCTTCTTCTTTGCCACAACATCATAGAAGTGGTCTTGATGGCTCTTGGAGATGAATCTTTCCATCTCCCATGACTCGGAGGTGGAAGCTTTTGTCTTCCCTTTTCCTTTTCTAGAGGATTCTCCGGCCTTAGGTGCCATTGATGGTAATGGAAAAATAAAAAGCTTATGCTTTTACCACACCAAACTTAAAATATTGTTCGCCCTCGAGTAAGAGAAGAAAGAAGAGAAGAAGAAGAAGAAGAAGAAAATGGAGGAGAGTGAGGGGAGATGGATTCGGCCAAGGTATAGTATAGGGGGTAGTGTTCCAAGGATGATGCATTCATCCTCTTCCTTCCTAGTGTCTAAGATTATGAAATCAGCAAGGATGTAAAGGCCTTCAACCTTTACTAACACGTCCTCCACTATTCCATAAGCTTGTCTCAATGACTTGTCTGCCAATTGTAATGAGAACAAGGCAGGTTGTACCTCAATGATCCCCAGCTTCTCCATTACAGAGAGTGGCATAAGATTTATCCCTGACCCCAGATCACACAGAGCTTTTGCAAAGGTCATGGTGCCTATGGTACAAGGTATCAAAAACTTGCCAGGATCTTATTTCTTTTGAGGTAGAATTTGCTGAATCCAGGTATCCAGTTCACTAATGAGCAAGGGAGGTTCTCTTTCCCAAGTCTCATTACCAAACAACTTGGCATTCAGCTTCATGATAGCTCCTAAATATTGAGCAACTTGCTCTCCAGTCACATCTTCATCCTCTTCAGAGGAAGAATAGTCTTTAGAGCTCATGAATGGCAGAAGAAGATTTAATGGAATCTCTATGGTCTCTATATGAGCCTCAGATTCCTTTGGATCCTTAATAGGAAACTCCTTCTTGCTTGAGGGACGTCCCAGGAGGTCTTCCTCACTAGGATTTTCGTCCTCCTCCTCCCTTGTGCATTCGGCCATATTGACTATATCAATGGCCTTGCACTCTCCTTTTGGATTCTCTTCTGTATTGCTTGGGAGAATACTGGGAGGAGTTTCAATGACTTTCTTACTCAGCTGGCCCACTTGTGCCTTCAGATTTCTGATGGAGGATCTTGTTTCACTCATGAAACTGAAAGTGGCCTTTGACAGATCAGAGACTAGATTGGCTAAATTAGAGGTGTTTTGTTCAGAATTCTCTGTCTGTTGCTGAGAAGATGATGGAAAAGGCTTGCTATTGCTCAGCCTGTTGCGTCCACCATTGTTAAAGCCTTGTTGAGGCTTTTGTTGATCCTTCCATGAGAAGTTATAGGTGTTTCCATAAGGTTCACCCATGTAATTAACCTCTGCCATGGCAGGGTTCTCAGGATCATAAGCTTCTTCAGAAGCTGCCTCTTTAGTACTGTTGGATGCATGTTGCCATCCATTCAGACTTTGAGAAATCATGTTGACTTGCTAAGTCAACACTTTGTTCTGAGCCAATATGGCATTCAGAGCATCAATTTCAAGAACTCCTTTCCTCTGAGGCGTCCCATTATTCACGGAATTCCTCTCAGAAGTGTACATGAATTGGTTGTTTGCAACCATGTCAATGAGTTCTTGAGCCTCTTCAGGCATTTTCTTCAGGTGAATAGATCCACCTGCAGAATGGTCCAATGACATTTTCGAAAATTTAGATAGACCATAATAGAATATATCTAATATGGTCCATTCTGAAAACATGTCAGATGGACATCTTTTGGTCAGCTGCTTGTATCTTTCCCAAGCTTTATAGAGGGATTCACCATCTTTTTGTTTGAAGGTTTGAACATCCACTCTTAGCTTGCTCAGCTTTTGAGGAGGAAAGAATTTATCCAAGAAGGCTGTGACCAGCTTATCCCAAGAGTCCAGGCTATCCTTAGGTTGTGAGTCCAACCATATTCTAGCTCTGTCTCTTACAGCAAAAGGGAAAAGCATGAGTCTGTAGACTTCAGGATCAACTCCATTCGTCTTTATAGTCTCACAGATCTGCAAGAACTCAGTTAAAAACTGATAAGGATCTTCAGATGGAAGTCCATAAAACTTGCAGTTTTGTTACATTAAGGCAACTAGCTGAGGTTTCAGCTCAAAGTTATTGGCTCCAATGGCAGGAATGGAGATGCTTCTTCCATCAAATTTGGACGTCAGCTGCCATCTCCTTCTCTTGTTCGAAAATTTCTGAAAGGTTATTTCTGGATTGTTGTAATTTAGTTTCTCTTAGTTTCCTTTTCAGAGTCCTTTCAGGTTCAGGATCAATTTCAACAAGAGTGCCTTTATCCTTGTTCCTGCTCATATGAAAGAGAAGAAAACAAGAAAAGAAAGAGGAATCCTCTATGTCACAGTATAGAGATTCCTTTATGTTAGTAGAAAAAGAAAAGGGGGAAGAGTGAAGAAGAATGGTTTGGATTTTTAGATGAAGAGAGGTGAAGAGGAGTGTTAGTAAATAAATAATTAAATAGAATATGAAAAGAGAGGGAGAATTTTGAAAATAATTTTGAAAAAGGGGTTAGTAATTTTCGAAAATTAAATATAAGATATAATTAAAATTAAAATTTAGAACAAAAAGAATTTTTGAAAAAGAGGTGAGATATTTTCGAAAATTAGAGAGGGAAAAGTAGTTAGGTGGTTTTGAAAAAGATAAGAAACAAACAAAAAGTTAGTTAGTTGATTGAAAAAGATTTGAAATCAAATTTTAAAAAGATAAGAAGATAAGAAGTTAGATAAGATATTTTGAAATCAAATTTTGAAAAAGATAAAATTTTTGAAAAAGATAAGATAAGAGATAAAAAGATTTAATTTAAAAATTTGAAATTACTTACTTTACTAACAAGAAACTACAAGATAAGATTCTAGAACTTAAAGATTGAACCTTTCTTAACAAGCAAGTAACAAACTTCAAATTTTTGAATCAATCACATTAATTGTTAGCTAATTTTCGAAAATTTGATATAAAGATAAGAAAAATATTTTGAAAATATTTTGAAAAAGAATTTTGAAATTTTCGAGAAATAGAAAAAAAAATGAAAAGTGAATCAATCACATTAATTGTTAGCTAATTTTTCGAAAATTTGATATAAAGATAAGAAAATATTTTTGAAAATATTTTGAAAAAGAATTTTGAAATTTTCGAGAAATAGAAAAAAAAATGAAAAAGATATAATTTTTGAAAAGATTTTGAAAGATAAGATTTTTAAAATTGAAATTTTGACTTGACTTGTAAGAATAACCTAATTTTGAAAATTTTTGACTAAGTCCAACCCAAATTTCGAAATTTGAGAAAATAAGGAAAAGATTTTTTTATTTTTGAATATTTTAATTATGAGAGAGAAACACAAACATGACCCAAACATGAAAATTTTGATCAAACACTTAATGCATGCAAGAACACTATGAATGTCAAGATGAACACCAAGACACTTTGAATGATCATGATGAACATCAGAACATATTTTTGAAAAATTTTTTGATGCAAAGAAACATGCAGACACCAAACTTAAATCTTTAATGCATGGATTCTAACAAACAAAAAATGCATATGAAAAACACAACAACACAAAACAGAAAACATCAAGATCAAACAAGAAGACTTACCAAGAACAACTTGAAGATCATGAAGAACACTATGAATGCATGATGATGAGCGGATATTTGTACCTTTTTGGCATTGTTTTTAGTATGTTTTTAGTATCTTTTAGTTAGTTTTTAGTATATTTTATTAGTTTTTAATTAAAATTCACTTTTCTGGACTTTACTATGAGTTTGTGTTTTTTCTGTGATTTCAGGTTTTCTGGCTGAAATTGAGGGATCTGAGCAAAATCTGATCCAAAGACTCAAAAGGACTGCAGATGCTGTTGGATTCTGACCTCCCTGCACTCGAAGTGGATTTTCTGGAGCTACAGAAACCAATTGGCGCGCTCTCAACGGCGTTGGAAAGTAGACATCCTGGGCTTTCCAGCAATATATGATAGTCCATACTTTGCCCAAGATTTGATGGCCCAAACCGGCGTTCAAAGTCACCTCAAGAATTCCAGCGTTAAACGCCGAACTGGCACCTAAAGGGAGTTAAACGCCCAAACTGCATAAAGCTGGCGTTTAACTCCAAGAAGAGTCTCTACACGAAATGCTTCATTTCCCAGCCCAAGCCACACCAGTTGGGCCCGAAGTGGATTTTTATGTCATTTACTCATCTTTGTACACCTAGGCTACTAGTTTATCTATAAGTAGGACCTTTTTTTATTGTATCTAGGGACTTTGGTAGCTATCTTCGTTTTATGCTATCTTAGATCATTGGGAGGCTGGCCTCACGGCCATGCCTAGACCTTATGCTTATGTATTTTCAACGGTGGAGTTTCTACACACCATAGATTAAGGTGTGGAGCTCTGCTGTACCTCGAGTATTAATGCAATTACTATTGTTCTTCCATTCAAATCCGCTTGTTCTTTGTCCAATATATCACTTGTTCTTCAACTTGATGAATGTGATGATCCGTACACTCATCATCATTCTCACTCATGAACAAGGTGACTGACAACCATTCTTGTTCTACAAGCAATCAAAGCTCTAGTGAATATCTCTTGGATTCCTGATAACACATGCATTTGATTGCCTGACAACCGAGTGCTCGCCTACAAACGAGCCAGCCATTCCGTGAGATCAGAGTCTTCGTGGTATAGGCAGGATCTGATGGCGGCATTCAAGAATCCGGAAGGTCTCCCTTGTCTGTGGTATTCTGAGTAGGATTCAATGACTGAAGACTGTGACGTGCTTCAAACTCCTAGCAGGCGGGCGTTAGTGACAGACGCAAAAGTACAATGGATATTATTCCGGCCTGACCGAGAACCGACAACTGAATTCCGCTATGCCGTGACAGGGCATATGCCAATCGCTTTCACTGAGAGGATGGGAGGTAGCCACTGACAATGGTGAAACCCTACACGAGCTTGCCATGGAAGGAGTAAGGATTGGATGAAGACTGTAGGAAAGCGAGAGACGGAAGGGAAGGCACCTTCATGCGCTTGTCTGAAGTTCCTACCAGTGAATTACTAAGTATCTCTATCTTTATCTTTTATGTTATTTTCGTTCATCACCATCATACATTTGAGTCTGCCTGACTAGATTTACAAGATGACCATAGCTTGCTTCATACCAACAATCTCCGTGGGATCGACCCTTACTCACGTAAGGTATTACTTGGACGACCCAGTGCACTTGCTGGTTAGTTATGCGAAGTTGTGTTTATGCCATGGCATTGAGCACCAAGTTTTTGGAGTTCATGACCGGGGATTATTTGAATATGGACAAGTAGTGATCACAATTTCGTGCACCAAGTTTTTGGCGCCGTTGCCGGGATTGTTCAGTTTGGACACTGACGTTCATCTTGTTGCTTAGATTAGTTATTTTTTTTTTTTTTCGAAATTCTTGAAGGTGAATCCTAGAGTTTCATGATGATTTGTTGAAATCTGGCTGGCTGAGAAGCCATGTCTAATTCCATTGGACCGAGTTTCACTTATCATCACAGAGCTTGATGATTTTTATCAATCTTGCTTTTGGAGCAGTGATCTGCTAAGGCTTGGCTGGCCTTTGGCCATGTCTAGTGTTTTGGACCAAAGCTTTCTTTGAAAGCTTGGCTGGCTGTGAAGCCATGTCTAATTCCTGGACCGGAGTCTTAGACTAGCATTGCACTGATTCCTGGAATTCTCATTAAGAATTTTGATACCTTTTCCCACTTAATTTTCGAAAAAATCCAAAAAAAATTACAAAATCATAAAAACCAAAAATATTTGATGTTTCTTGCTTAAGTTTAGTGTCTCATCTTAAGTTTGGTGTCAATAGCATGCATTCATTCATGTGTCTTAAGGATCTTCGAGTACTTCTTGATGATTTCTTACTCTGATCTTTGAATTCTTTTGGCTTGAGTGTTTATGTGTCTCATATAGTGTTAGTAGTATACAAACTGCTAAGTTTGGTGTCTTGCATGCATTGTTATTTGATCTTGTTGCATTTTGATTATTGAAAATCCAAAAATATTTTTAATTTGTGTCTTTTCAAGTCAATAATACAAAGAATTGAAGATTCAGAACATACTGCAGAGGAATTATACAGAAAAAGCTGGGCATTCAAAATGCCCATGAAGAAGACAGACTGCGTTTAAACGCCAGCCAGGTACCTGGTTGGGCGTTTAACGCCCAAAAAGGGTGCATTTTGGGCGTTAACGCCAGAATGTATACCATTCTGGGCGTTTAACGCCAGGATGGTGCTAAGGGGAAGATTTTTTTTCAAATCAATTTTTTTTTCAAGTTTTCAAAGTTTTTTCAAAATCAAATCTTTTTCAAATCATATCTTTTCAATCAAATGTTTTCAAAATCAATTTCTTTTTCCTTTTTCAAAGATACTTACTAACAATTAATGATTTGATTGAACATCTCAAATTTGTTGCCTTTTCTGTTGAGAAAGGTTTAATGTTTGAATCATATCTTTTCTTGTTAGGCAAGTCACTAATTTTCAAAATCAAATCCTTTAAAATTGTTTTCAAAGCATATCTTTTAAAATTGTTTTCAAATCATATCTTCTCAATTACATCTTTTTAAAAACTAGTCATATCTTCTTACCTCATCTGTTTCAAAATAGTTTTCAATCAAATCTTTTTGATTCTAATTTCAAAATCTTTTTCAAAAATCACTTGATTTGTTTTCCACTTTCAATTTTCGAAAATTATCAATCAATTTTTAAAATTTTTTTGACATCTTTCTAATTAATTTTCGAAAATTCTCTTCTCTCCTCCCACATCCTTCTATTTATGGAGTACTACTCCTTCTTAATGCACAATTCGAACTCTATCTAATCAAGTTCGAATTCTTCTACTTCCTTCTTCTACTTTTCTTTTCCTCTGACACTTCAAAGAATCTCTATACTGTGACATAGAGGATTCCACATTTTCTTTTTCTCTTCTCTTTCATATGAGCAGGAGCAGAGACAAAGGCATTCTTGTTGAAGCTGACCCTGAACCTGAGAGAACCTTGAAGCGAAAGCTAAGAGAAGCCAAGGCACAACTCTCTTTAGAGGACCTGACCAAATTCTTCAAAGAAGAACACATGGCAGCCGAAAACACACCAATGCCAACATGCAGGAAGGTGCTGGGTGACTTTACTGCACCTACTCCCAACTTCTATGGGAGAAGCATCTCTATCCCTGCCATTGGAGCAAACAACTTTGAGCTTAAGCCTCAATTAGTTTCTCTAATGCACAGAATTGCAAATTCCATGGACTTCCAATGGAAGATCCTCATCAGTTTTTAGCTGAGTTCTTGCAAATCTGTGACACAGTCAAGACTAATGGGGTTGACCCTGAGGTCTACAGACTGATGCTATTCCCTTTTGCTGTAAGAGACAAGCTAGAATATGGTTGGACTCACAACCTAAAGATAGCCTGGACTCTTGGGAAAAGCTAGTCAATGCCTTCTTGGCAAAGTTCTTTCCACCTCAAAATGGAGTAAGCTTAGAGTGGAAGTCCAAACCTTCAGACAGAAGGATGGAGAATCCCTCTATGAAGCTTGGGAAAGATAAACAATTAATCAGAAGATGTCCCTCAGACATGCTTTCTGAATGGAGCATCATAGGTATCTTCTATGATGGTCCCTCTAAACTATCCAAGATGTCTTTGGATAGCTCTGCTGGAGGATCTCTTCATCTGAAAGACGCCTACAGAGGCTCAAGAGCTGATTGAAATGGTTGCAAATACCAATTCATGTACACTTCTGAAAGGAATCCTGTGAACAATGGGACTAGTCAGAAAGAGTTCTTGAGATTGATACTCTGAATGCCATACTGGCTCAGAACAAGATATTGACTCAACAAGTCAATTTGATTCCTCAAGTCTGTCTGGAATGCAAAATGCACCTGGCAGTACTAAGGAAGCTTCATCTGAGGAAGAAGCTTATGATCCTGAGAACCCTTCAATGGAAGAGGTGAATTACCTAGGAGAACCCTATGGAAACACCTATAATTCTTTATGGAGAAATCACCCAAATTTCTCATGGAAGAATCAAGAGAGACCTCAACAAGGTTTCAATAACAATAATGGTGGAAGAAACAGGTTTAGCAATAACAAGCCTTTTCCATCATCTTCTCAGCAACAGACAGAGAGTTCTAAGCATGATACCTCTGACTTAGCAACAATGGTCTCTGATCTAATCAAAACCACTCAAAGTTTCATGAATGAAACAAGGTCCTCCATCAGAAATTTGGAAGGACAAGTGGGTCAGCTGAGCAAGAAAATTACTGAATTCCCTCCTAGTACTCTCCCAAGCAACACAGAAGAAAATCCGAAAGGAGAGTGCAAAGCCATAACCATGGCCGAATATGTAGAGGAAAGAGAGGAGGTGGACGCCACTGAGGAAGACCTCAATGGGCGTGCACCAACCTCCTTTGAGTTCCCCAATGAGGAACCATGGGAATCTGAGGCTCAAAATGAGACCATAGAGATTCCATTGGACCTACTTCTGCCTTTCATGAGCTCTGATGAGTATTCTTCCTCTGAAGAGGATGAGTATGTCACTGAAGAGCAAGTTGCTAAGTACCTTGGAGCAATCATGAAGCTAAATGACAAGTTATTTGGAAATGAGACTTGGGAAGATGAATCTCCCTTGCTCACCAAAGAACTGGATGACTTGTCTAGGCAAAAATTACCTCAAAAGAGACAAGATCCTGGGAAGTTTTCAATACCTTGTACCATAGGCACCATGACCTTCAAGAAGGCCCTGTGTGACTTAGGGTCAAGTGTGAACCTCATGCCTCTCTCTGTAATGGAGAAGCTAGGGATCTTTGAGGTACAAGCTGCAAGAATCTCATTGGAGATGGCAGATAACTCAAGAAAACAAGCTCATGGACTTGTAGAGAATGTTTTGGTAAAAGTTGAAGACCATTACATTCCTACTGATTTCATAGTCCTAGAGGCTGGGAATGCATGGATGAATCCATCATCCTTGGCAGACCCTTCCTAGCCCAGCAAAGGCTGTGATTGATGTTGATAGAGGTGAACTAATCATTCAAGTGAATGAAGAATCCTTTGTGTTTAAGGCTCAAGGATATCCCTCTGTCACCATGGAGATGAAGCTTGAAGAGCTTCCCTCAAATCAGAGACAAATAGAGCCCCCAAAGTCAAACTCTAAGTTTGGTGTTGGAAGGCCACAACCAAGCTCTAAGTTTGGTGTTGAACCCCCACAGTCAAACTCTAAGTTTGGTGTTGGGAGGTTCCCACATTGCTCTGATCAATTGTAAGGCTCAATGAGAGCCATCTGTCAAGCTACTGACATTAAAGAAGCGCTTGTTGGGAGGCAACCCAATGATTATATTTTATATATTTTCTTTTGTTATTTTATGTTTTTTTGTAGGTTGATGATCATAAGAAGTCACAAAATCAATGAAAAAAGCAAAACAAATGAAAAACAGAAGAAACACAGCACACCCTGGAGGAAGATGTTACTGGCGTTCAAACGCCAGTAAGCCTAGCAGTTGGGCGTTTAACGCCCAGTCTGGCACCATTCTGGGCGTTTAACGCCAAAAGGGGCACCAGACTGGCGTTAAACGCCAGAAAAGGGCAAGGACCTGGCGTTAAACGCCAGGAATGGGCACCAGCCCGGTGTTTAACGCCAGAAATGGCTCAAAACGTGATTTTGAGCAACATTTGGTGCAGGGATGACTTTTCCTTGACACCACAGGATCTGTGGACCCCACAGGACCCCCACCTACCCCACCACCACCCTCTCTCTTCTTCCCCCATTCACCAATCACCTCAATACCTCTTCCCCAAAAACCCTTCACCTATCTAATCCCATCTTTCTCTTCACCACTCACATCCATCCTTCATAAAACCCCACCAACCTCACCCTTCAAATTCAAACCACTTTCCCTCCCAAACCCACCCATACATGGCCGAACTCCATCTCCCCTCTCTCCTATAAATACCCTTCTTCACTTCTTCATTTTCACACAACCTAAACACCACTTTTCCCCCTTCTTTGGCCGAATACACTAGCCATTCCCTTCTCCCTCATTTCTTCTTCTTCTACTCTCTTCTTTCTTCTTTTTGCTCGAGGACGAGCAAACCTTTTAAGTTTGGTGTGGTAAAAGCGTTGCTTTTTTTCGTTTTCCATAACCATTTATGGCATCCAAGGCCGAGAAACCTCTAGAAGAGGAAAGGGAAGGCAAAAGCTTCCACCTCCGAGTCATGGGAGATGGATAGATTCATCTCAAGGTGCATCAAGACCACTTCTATGAAGTTGTGGCCTTAAAGAAGGTGATCCCCGAGGTCCCCTTTTCACTCAAAAGGGTGAATATCCGGAGATCCACCATGAATCCGAAGAAGAGGTTGGGAAGTACTTACCAACCCCATTCAACAGTCAGAATCTTGATGGTTCAAGAGTTCTATGCCAATGCATGGATCACAAAGAACCATGATCAAAGTATGAACCCGGATCCAAAGAATTATCTTACTATGGTTCGGGGAAATACTTGGATTTTAGTCCGGAAAGTGTAAGGTTGGCGTTCAACTTGCCTATGATGCAGGAGATGACATCCTTACACAAGAAGGGTCAACTTTGATCAAAGGTTGGACCAAGTCCTCACAGTCATATGTGAAGAGGGCGCAATGGAAGAGAGATTCAAGAGGCAAGCCGGTTCAATTGAGAAGGCATGACCTCAAGCCCATGGCTAGAGGATGGTTGGAGTTCATCCAACGCTCATCATTCCCACTAGCAACCGGTCCGAAGTTACTCTAGACCGAGCCATCATGATTCATAGCATCATGATTGGAGAAGAAGTGGAAGTTCATGAGGTTATAGCCCAAGAACTCTATAAAGTGCGGACAAGCCTTCCACCTTGGCAAGGCTAGCCTTTCCTCATCTCATTTGTCACCTCTTATTCAGTTGGAGTTGACATAGAAGGAGATACCCCCATTGATGAGGACAAGCCCATCACCAAGAAAAGGATGGAGTACACAAGAGACCCCTCTCATCAAGAGATCCCTGAGATGCCTCAAGGATGCACTTTCCTCCACAAGACTATTGGGAGCAAGTAAACACCTCCCTAGGAGAACTAAGTTCCAACATGGGACAACTAAGGGTGGAGCACCAAGAACACTCCATTCTCCTCCATGAAATTAGAAGATCAAAGGATCATGAGAGAGGAGCAACAAGACAGGAAGAGACATTGAGGAGCTCAAGCACTCCATAGATCTTCAAGAGGAAGAAAGAGCCGCCATCACTAAGGTGGACCCGTTCTTTAATTTCCTTGTTCTTTATTCTTCTGTTTTTCGAATTTTAGTGCTTATGTTTGTCTATGTTTGTGTCTTATGATCATTAGTGTCTTAGTGTCTATGCCTTAAAGTTATGAATGTCCTATGAATCCATCACCTTTCTTGACTAAAACGTGCTTAATTGAAAAGGAAAGAATTGCATGAATTCTGAATTTTATAATAGTTTAATTATTTTGATGTGGTGGCATTACTTCTTCTCTGAATGTATGCTTAAACAGTGCATATGTCTTTTGAATTTGTGGTTCATGAATGTTAAAATTGTTGGCTCTTGAAAGAATGATGAAAAAGGAGACATTTTACTGAGGATCTGAAAAATCATAAAAATGATTCTTGAAGCAAGAAAAGCAGTGAATAAAAAAAGGGAAAAAAAGAAGGAGAAAAACGAAGAAAAAATAGAAAGAAAGAAAAGAAAAAAAAAGAAAAAAAAAAGAGAAAGAATAAAGTTGTGATCCAAGGCAATAAGAGTGTGCTTAAGAACCCTGGACACCTCTAATTGGGGACTTTAGCAAGGCTGAGTCACAATCTGAAAAGGTTCACCCAATTATGTGTCTGTGGCATGTATGTATCCGGTGGTAATACTGGAAGACAGAGTGCTTTGGGCCACGGCCAAGACTCATAAAGTAGCTGTGTTCAAGAATCATCATACTTAACTAGGAGAATCAATAACACTATCTGGATTCTGAGTTCCTAAAGAAGCCAATCATTCTGAATTTCAAAGGATAGAGTGAGATGCCAAAACTATTCAGAGGCAAAAAGCTAAAAGTCCCGCTCATCTAATTAATACTGATCTTCATAGATGTTTTTGGAGTTCATTGCATATTCTCTTCTTTTTATCTTATTTGATTTTCAGTTGCTTGGGGACAAGCAACAATTAAGTTTGGTGTTGTGATGAGCGATAATTTGTACGCTTTTTGGCATTGTTTTAGTATGTTTTTAGTATCTTTTAGTTAGTTTTAGTATTTTATTAGTTTTTAATTAAAATTCACTTTCTGGACTTTACTATGAGTTTGTGTGTTTTTCTGTGATTTCAGGTATTTTCTGGCTGAAATTGAGGGATCTGAGCAAAAATCTGATCCAGAGACTCAAAAGGACTGCAGATGCTGTTGGATTCTGACCTCCCTGCACTCGAAGTGGATTTTCTGGAGCTACAGAAACCCAATTGGCGCGCTCTCAACGGCGTTGGAAAGTAGACATCCTGGGCTTTCCAGCAATATATGATAGTCCATACTTTGCCCAAGATTTGATGGCCCAAACCGGCGTTCAAAGTCACCTCAAGAAATTCCAGCGTTAAACGCCGGAACTGGCACCTAAATGGGAGTTAAACGCCCAAACTGGCATAAAAGCTGGCGTTTAACTCCAAGAAGAGTCTCTACACGAAAATGCTTCATTGCCCAGCCCAAGCACACACCAAGTGGGCCCGGAAGTGGATTTTTATGTCATTTACTCATCTTTGTACACCTTAGGCTACTAGTTATCTATAAGTAGGACCTTTTTACTATTGTATCTAGGGACTTTGGTAGCTATCTTCGTTTTATGCTATCTTAGATCATTGGGAGGCTGGCCTCACGGCCATGCCTAGACCTTATGCTTATGTATTTTCAACGGTGGAGTTTCTACACACCATAGATTAAGGTGTGGAGCTCTGCTGTACCTCGAGTATTAATGCAATTACTATTGTTCTTCCATTCAAATTCGCTTGTTCTTTGTCCAAGATATCACTTGTTCTTCAACTTGATGAATGTGATGATCCGTGACACTCATCATCATTCTCACTCATGAACAAGGTGACTGACAACCATTCTTGTTCTACAAGCAATCAAAGCTCTAGTGAATATCTCTTGGATTCCTGATAACACGATGCATGGTTGATCGCCTGACAACCGAGTGCTCGCCTGACAAACGAGCCAGCCATTCCGTGAGATCAGAGTCTTCGTGGTATAGGCAGGACCTGATGGCGGCATTCAAGAGAATCCGGAAGGTCTAACCTTGTCTGTGGTATTCTGAGTAGGATTCAATGACTGAATGACTGTGACGTGCTTCAAACTCCTAGCAGGCGGGGCGTTAGTGACAGACGCAAAAGTATCAATGGATATTATTCCGGCCTGACCGAGAACCGACAGCTGAATTCCGCTATGCCGTGACAGGGCATATGCCAATCGCTTTCACTGAGAGGATGGGAGGTAGCCACTGACAATGGTGAAACCCTACACGAGCTTGCTATGGAAAGGAGTAAGAAGGATTGGATGAAGACTGTAGAAAAGCAGAGAGACGGAAGGGAAGGCACCTTCATGCGCTTGTCTGAAGTTCCTACCAGTGAATTACATAAGTATCTCTATCTTTATCTTTTATGTTATTTTTGTTCATCACTATCATACATTTGAGTCTGCCTGACTAAGATTTACAAGATGACCATAGCTTGCTTCATACCAACAATCTCCGTGGGATCGACCCTTACTCACGTAAGGTATTACTTGGACGACCCAGTGCACTTGCTGGTTAGTTGTGCGAAGTTGTGTTTATGCCATGGCATTGAGCACCAAGTTTTTGGAGTTCATGACCGGGGATTATTTGAATATGGACAAAGTAGTGATCACAATTTCGTGCACCAATGGAATTTTCGAAAAATGCAAGAAAAATTTTAAACCATTCAATTGACACCAAACTTAAAAGTTGACTCTAGACTCAAACAAGAAACACAAAATATTTTTTATTTTTATGATTTTCTAATTTTTTTTATTTTTATTAATTTTTTTTCGAAAATATAGTTTGGAAAAATGAAAAATAAAAAGAAAAATTTTGAAAAAGATTTTTGAAAAGAAAATTACCTAATCTGAGCAACAAGATGAACCGTCAGTTGTCCATACTCGAACAATCCCCGGCAACGGCGCCAAAAACTTGGTGGGCGAAATTGTGATCACATCAATGTAGTATTCTTTGTTGTTGTATGAAATCATTATTATGGAACCTATGTGTGGACACAACTCCGTTCAACTTAACCAGCAAGTGTATTGGGTCATCCAAGTAATACCTTACGTGAGTAAGGGTCGATCCCACAGAGATTGTTGGTATGAAGCAAGCTATGGTCACCTTGTAAATCTCAGTTAGGCAGATTAAATAGTTATGGGTTTCGAAAATTAATAATAAATAGAAAATAAAAAGGGATAGAAATACTTATGTAAATCAATAGTGGGAATTTCAGATAGGCGTGTGGAGATGCTAGAATCCTTTCGAATCTCTACTTTCTTATTGCTTTCATCCAATCCTTCTTACTCCTTTCCATGGCAAGCTGTATGTAGGGCATCACCATCATCAATGGCTACTTTTAATCCTCTCGGGAAAATGGTCCTATGCACTGTCACTGCACGGCTAATCGTCTGGAGGCATCACCCTTGTTGATAGCTACATCCCATCCTCTCAGTGAAAATGGTCAAAATGCTCTGTCACAGCATGGCTAATCATCTGTCGGTTCTCAATCAGGTTGGAGTAGAATCCATTGATTCTTTTGCGTTTGTCACTAACGCCTAGCCTTCAGGAGTTTGAAGCTCGTCACAGTCATTCAATACCGGAATCCTACTCGGAATACCACAGACAAGGTTAGACTTTCTGGATTCCCAGGATCCTACTCGAAATACCACAGACAAGGTTAGACTTTCCGGATCCCCATGAATGCCGCCATCTATCTAGCTTATACCACGAAGATTCTGTTGGGGAATCTAAGAGATATGCGCCCGGCCTAAGGTAGAATGGAAGTGGTTGTCAGTCACGCGCGTTCATAGGTGAGAATGAGGATGAGTGTCACGGATCATCATATTCATCAAAGTGTTGTGCAACGTATATCTTGGAATAAAAATAAAAGAGAATTGAATAGAAAGTAATAGTAATTGTATTGAAACTTGAGGTACAGCAGAGCTCCACACCCTTAATCTATGGTGTACAGAAACTCCACCGTTGAAAATACATAAGTGAAAGGTTCAGGCATGGCCGAATGGCCAACCCCCTAAAACGTGATCAATAGCCTCTTAAGATAAAGAATAAAACAAAACTGAGACCAAAGATGAAACGTGGTCAAAAGACGACTAATACATTAGTAAAAAGTCTTATTTATACTAAACTAGCTACTAGGGTTTACATGAGTAAGTAATTGATGCATAAATCCACTTCCGGGGCCCACTTGGTGTATGCTTGGGCTGAGCTTGATCTATCCACGAGCTGAGGCTTTTCTTGGAGTTGAACTCCATGTTATAACGTGTTTTGGGTGTTCAACTCCGGATCATGACATGTTTCTGGCGTTTAACTCCAGACAGTAGCATGTACTTGGCGTTCAACGCCAATTTACGTCATCAATTTCCGAATAAATTATGGACTATTATATATTTTTAGAAAGCTCTGGATGTCTACTTTCCAACGCCGTTGAGAGAGCGCTATTTGGAGTTCTGTAGCGCCAGAAAATCCATTTTGAGTGCAGGGAGGTCAGATTCCAACAGCATCAGCAGTCCTTTTTGTCAGCCTTTTTCAGAGTTTTGCTCAAGTCCCTCAATTTCAGCCAAAAATTATCTGAAATCACAGAAAAACACACAAACTCATAGTAAAGTCCAGAAATGTGAATTTAACATAAAAACTAATGAAAACATCCCTAAAAGTAGCTTGCACTTACTAAAAACTACCTAAAAATAATGCCAAAAAGCGTATAAATTATCCGCTCATCAACATACAAATCTCACATACACTAACAATAAAAGAGTTTCTTAATGAATATTTAATTTAATCATTCATACTTTACACGTTCCAAATAAAAAACCAAGTATCCTTTCGAAGTCTAATCATTATGTCCAGATTAAAAACATAAATGCTTTAATTAGTTAAATGTTAAATATAGGACACAACCGAATAATATATGGATACATTCAAATAAATAGTGTTATTATGTGTAAATCTTTGGACATGTGGTACGCAAAATCGTGATCTCACACACTTTCTTCACAACTCCGCGTAGCTGACCAGCAAGTGCACTGGATCATCCAAGTAATACCTTACGTGAGTAAGGGTCGATCCCACGAAGATTGTCGGCTTGAAGCAAGCTATGGTCATCTTGTAAATCTTAGTCAGGCAGATTCAAATGGTTATGGTTTTGATAATTAAAAGACAAATAAAACATAAAATAGGATAGAGATACTTATGTAATTCATTGGTAGGAATTTCAGATAAGCGTATGGAGATGCTTTGTTCCTTTCGAATCCATGCTTTCATCCAGTCATGCGTACTCCTTTCCATGGCAAGCTGTATGTTGGGGATCACTGTTGTCAATGGCTACCGTCTGTCCTCTCAGTGAAAATAGTCCGGCTACGGGTTACATAGGGCTAATCATCTGTCAGTTCTCACTTGTGTTGGAATAAGATCCAATGATCCTTTTGCGCACTATCACTGCGCCCAGCACTCGCGAGTTTGAAGCTCATCATAGTCATCCCATCTCAGATCTTACTCGGAATACCACAGACAAGGTTTAGATTTTTCGGGTCTCAAGAATGCTGCCAATTGATTCTAACTTATACCACGAAGACTCTGATCTCACGAAATGGAAGGCTCTGTTGTCAAGAGAGGCAACCATGCGTCGTGGACCAAGAGGCCAAGAGATATACATTCAAGCTTGTTTTTAGGTAGAACGGAAGTGGTTGTCAAGCACGCGTTCATAAGTGAGAATGGTGATGAGTGTCACTTGATCATCACATTCACCATGTTGAAGTGCGAATGAATATCTTAGAACAAGAATAAGCTTGAATCGAATAGAAAACAGTAGTAATTGCATTAATTCATGAGGAACAGCAGAGCTCCACACCTTAATCTATGAATTGTAGAAACTCCACCGTTGAAAATACATAAGTGGTGAAGGTCCAGGCATGGCCGAATGGCCAGCCCCCTAAACGTGATCAAGAGATCAACAGTGACACAAAGATAGTCTCAAAAATGATCTAAAGATCTCCCGATATGAAAATACAATAGTAAAAGGTCCTATTTATAATGACTAGTAACCTAGGGTTTACAAAGATAAGTAAATGATGCAGAAATCCACTTTCGGGGCCCACTTGGTGTGTGCTTGGGCTGAGCATTGAAGCTTTCACGTGCATAGGCTTTTCTTGGAGTTAAACGCCAGCTCTGGTGACAATTTGGGCGTTTAACTCCAGCTTTTATGCTAGTTCTGGCGTTTAACGCCAGAAAATGGTAGAAAGTTGGCATTAAAACTCCAGTTTGCGTTATCAAAACTCGGGCAAAGTATGGACTATTATATATTGCTGGAAAGCCCAAGATGTCTACTTTCCAACGCAGTTAAGAGCGTTCCAATTGGGCTTCTGTAGCTCTAGAAAATCTATTTTGAGTGCAGGGAGGTCAGAATCCAACAGCATCTGCAGTCCTTTTTCAGCCTCTGAATCATATTTTTGCTCAGGTCCCTCAATTTCAGCCAAAATATACCTGAAATTACAGAAAAACACACAAACTCATAGTAAAGTCCAGAAATGTGATTTTTTCATAAAAACTAATAATTATATACTAAAAACTAACTAAATCATACTAAAAACTACCTAAAAACAATGCCAAAAAGCGTATAAATTATCCGCTCATCACAACACCAAACTTAAATTGTTGTTTGTCCCTAAGCAACTGAAAACAAAATAGAATAAAAAGAAGAGAATATACAATGAATTCCAAAATATCAATGAAGTTTAGCTCCAATTAGATGAGCGGGACTAGTAGCTTTTTGCTTCTGAACAGTTTTGGCATCTCACTTTATCCTTTGAAGTTCAGAATGATTGGCATCTCTAGGAATTCAGAATTAAGATAGTGTTATTGATTCTCCTAGTTCAGTATGTTGATTCTTGAACACAGCTACTTTATGAGTCTTGGCCGTGACCCTAAGCACTTTGTTTTCCAGTATTACCACCGGATACATAAATGTCACAGACACATAACTGGGTGAACCTTTTAAGATTGTTACTCAGCTTTGCTAAAGTCCCCAGTTAGAGGTGTCCAGAGTTCTTAAGCACACTCTTTCTGCTTTGGATAACGACTTTAACCACTCAGTCTCAAGCTTTTCACTTGGACCTTCATGACACAAGCACATGGTTAGGGACAGCTTGATTTAGCCACTTAGGCCAGGATTTTATTCCTTTGGGCCCTCCTATCCATTAATGCTCAAAGCTTTGGATCCCTTTTACCCTTTCCTTTTGGTTTAAAGGGCTATTGGCTTTTTCTGCTTGCTTTTTCTTTTTCTTTCTTTTTCTTTTTCGCCATTTTTTTGGCAAGCTTTGTTATTCATTACTTTTTCTTGCTTCAAGAATCAATTTTATGATTTTTCAGATTATCAATAACATTTCTCTATTTTCATCATTCTTTAAAGAGCCAACAATTTTAACATTCATAAACTTCATTATCAAAATTATGCACTGTTCAAGCATTCATTCAGAAAACAAAAAGTATTACCACCACATCAAAATAATCAAACTAATTTCAAGATAAATTTCGAAATTCAAGTACTTCTTGTTCTTTTGTAATTAGGCATATTTTTCATTTAAGAAAGGTGAAGGGTTCATAGGACATTCATAGCCTTAAGACATAGACACTAGACACTAATGATCATGTAATGAAGCTAAAACATAGATAAAATATCAAGATAGAAATAAAAAAACAGAAAAATAAGAACAAAGAAATTAAAGAACGGGTCCACCTTAGTGATGGCGGTGGTGCTCAAAAATTACACTCACACTATGTAATTCCGCACAACTAACCAGCAAGTGCACTGGGTCATCCAAGTAATACCTTACGTGAGTAAGGGTCGATCCCACGGAGATTGCTGGCTTGAAGCAAGCTATGGTTATCTTATTATTCTTAGTCAGGATACCAACAGGGTTCTTTAGTTTAAGTTGTAAAAAGTGAAAGAGTATGAAATGAGTATTTGTTACGCAGTAATGGAGAATGTGTTGGAGTTTTGGAGATGCTTTGTCTTCTGAATCTCTGCTTTCTCCCTGTCTTCTTTTTCACGCACGCAAGATTCCTTCTATGGCAAGCTGTGTGTTGGTGGATCACCGTTGTCAATGGCTACCATCCGTCCTTTCAGTGAAAATGGTCCAGGTGCACTGTCACCGCATGGCTAATCATCTGTCGGTTCTCACTCATGCTGGAATAGGATCCATTGATCCTTTTGCGTCAGTCACTACGCC
Organism: Arachis stenosperma; assembly: GCF_014773155.1. Lineage (NCBI taxonomy): Eukaryota > Viridiplantae > Streptophyta > Magnoliopsida > Fabales > Fabaceae > Arachis > Arachis stenosperma. The sequence goes on from NC_080382.1 coordinate 110,412,405, forward strand.
CAACCCTTGTGAGTTTGAAGCTCGTCACAGTCATTCAATCCCTGAATCCTACTCGGAATACCACAGACAAGGTTTAGACTTTCCGGATTCTCAAAAATGCTGCCAATGGATTCTAGCTTATACCACGAAGAAGATTCTGATTAAGGAATCCAAGAGATACTCATTCAATCGAAGGTTGAAGGGAGGTGGTTGTCAGGTACGCGTTCATAGATTGAGAATAGTGATGAGTGTCACGGATCATCACATTCATCATATTGAGGTGCGAATGAACATCTTAGAGAGAAACAAGCATGTTTGAATAGAAAACAAAAATAATTGCATTAATTCATCGAGACGCTGCAGAGCTCCTCACCCTCAACAATGGAGTTTAGATACTCATGCCGTCAAAAAGTACAAAGTTCAGATCTAAAATGTCATGAGGTACAAAATAAGTTTCTAAAAGTTGTTTAAATACTAAACTAGTAACCTAGGTTTACAGAAAATGAGTAAACTAAGATAGATAGTGCATAAATCCACTTCTGGGGCCACCTTGGTGTGTGCTGGGGCTGAGACTTGAGCTTCTCACGTGCCTGGGCTGTTTTTGGAGTTAAACATCAGGTTGTGACCTGTTTTGGGCGTTTAACTCTAACTGGTAACCTGTTTTTGACGTTTAATGCCAGAATGCAACATGGAACTGGCGTTAAACGCCAGTTTACGTCGTTTATCTTCGAGCAAAGTATGGACTATTATATATTGCTGGAAAGCCCTGGATGTCTACTTTCCAACCCAATTAAGAGCGTGCCAATTGGACTCCTTTATCTCCAAAAAACCATTCTGAATGAAGGGAGGTCAGAATCAACAGCATCAGCAGTTCTTTTTTGGCCTGAATCAGATTTTTGCTCAGCTCCCTCAATTTCAGCCAGAAAATACCTGAAATCACAGAAAAATACACAAACTCATAGTAAAGTCTAGAAATATGAATTTTGCATAAAAACTAATAAAAATATACTAAAAACTAACTAAAACATACTAAAAACTACATGAAATTACCCCCAAAAAGCGTATAAAATATCCGCTCATCACAATACCAAACTTAAACTGTTGCTTGTCCCCAAGCAACTAGATAAATAAAATAGGATAAAAAGAAATCAAGAAGCAATAATATCTCAGAGTTTCAAGTGAAGCTCAGATTCTAATTAGATGAGTGGTGCACGAAAATTACACTCACACTATGTAATTCTGCACAACTAACCAGCAAGTGCACTGGGTCGTCCAAGTAATACCTTACGTGAGTAAGGGTCGATCCTACGGAGATTGTTGGCTTGAAACAAGCTATGGTTATCTTATTATTCTTAGTCAGGATACCGATAGGGTTCTTTAGTTTCAGTTGTAAAAAGTAAAAGTGCATAAAATTAGTAATTGTTACGCAATAATGGAGAATATGTTGGAGTTATGGAGATGTTTTGTCTTCTGAATCTCTGCTTTCTTACTGTCATCTTCTTTACGCACGCAAGATTCCTTCTATGGCAAGCTGTGTGTTGGTGGATCACCGTTGTCAATGGCTACCATCCGTCCTCTCAGTGAAAAAGGTCCAGGTGCGCTGTCACCGCACGGCTAATCATCTGTCGGTTCTCACTCATGCTGGAATAGGATCTATTGATCCTTTTGCGTCTGTCACTACGCCCAACACTCACGAGTTTGAAGCTCGTCATAGTCATCCAATCCATGAATCCTACTCGGAATACCACAGACAAGGTTTAGACTTTCCGGATTCTCAAGGATGCTGCCAATGGATTCTAGCTTATACCACGAAGATTCTGATTAAGGAATCCAAGAGATATTCATTCAGTCGAAGGTAGAACGGTGATGGTTGTCAAGCACGCGTTCATAGATTGAGAATGGTGATGAGTGTCACGGATCATCACCTTCATCATGGTTAAGTACGAATGAACATCTTAAAGAGAAACAAGCGTGTGTGAATAGAAAACAGAAATAATTGCATTAATTCATCGAGATGCTGCAAAGCTCTTCACCCCCAACAATGGAGTTTAGAGACTCATGCCGTCAAAGAGTACAAAGTTCAGATCTAAAAATATCATGAGATACAAAATAAGTCTCTAAAAGTTGTTTAAATACTAAACTAGTAACCTAGGTTTACAGAAAATGAGTAAACTAAGATAGATAGTGCAGAAATCCACTTCTGGGGCCTACTTGGTGTGTGCTAGGGCTGAGACTTGAGCTTCTCACGTGCCTGGGCTGTTTCTGGAGTTAAACGTCAGGTTGTAGCCTGTTTCTGGCATTTAACTCCAACTTGCAACCTGTTTCTGGCGTTCAACGCCAGAATGCAACATGGAACTGGCGTTAAACGCCAGTTTGCGTCATTTATCTTCGCACAAAGTATGGACTATTATATATTTCTGGAAAGCGCTGGATGTCTACTTTCCAACTAAATTGAGAGCGCGCCAATTGGATTCCTGTAGCTCCAAAAAAACCATTCCGAGTGCAGGGAGGTCAGAATCCAATAGCATCAGCAGTCCTTTTTCAGCCTGAATCAGATTTTTTGCTCAGCTCCCTCAATTTCAGCCAGAAAATACCTGAAATCACAGAAAAACACACAAACTCATAGTAAAGTCCAGAAATATGAATTTTTCCTAAAAACTAATAAAATTATACTAAAAACTAACTAAAACATACTAAAATCTATATGAAATTATCCCCAAAAAGCGTATAAAATATCCGCTCATCATAACACCAAACTTAAACTGTTGCTTGTCCCCAAGCAACTAGATAAATAAAATTGGATAAAAAGAAATCAAGAAGCAATAATATCTCAGAGTTTTAAGTGAAGCTCATATTCTAATTAGATGAGCGGGACTAGTAGCTTTTTGCTTCCGAACTGTTTTGGTATCTCACTTTATCCTTTGAAATTCAGAATGATTGGCATCCATAGGAACTTAGAATTCAAATAGTATTATTGATTCTCCTAGTTTAGTATGCTGATTCTTGAACACAGCTACTTTATGAGTCTTGGCCGTGGCCCTAAGCACTTTGTTTTCGAGTATTACCATCGGATACATAAATGCCACAGACATATAACTGGGTGAACCTTTTTAGATTGTGACTTAGCTTTGCTAAAGTCCCCAATTAGAGGTGTCCAGAGTTCTTAAGCACACTCTTTTGCCTTGGATCACGACTTTAACCACTCAGTCTCAAGCTTTTCACTTGGACCGACATGCCACAAGCACATGGTTAGGGACAGCTTGATTTAGCCGCTTAGGCCTGGATTTATTTCCTTGGGCCTTCCTATCCATTGATGCTCAAAGCCTTGGATCCTTTTCACCCTTGCCTTTTGGTTTAAATGGCTATTGGCTTTTTCTACTGCTCCTTCTCTTTTTTCTCTCTTTTTTTTCACTGCTTTTTCTTGCTTCAAGAATCAATTTCATGATTTTTCAGATCAACAATAATATTTCTCTTGTTCATCATTCTTTCAAGAGCCAACAATTTTAACATTCATAAAATTCAATATAAAAAATATGCACTGTTCAGGCATTCATTCAGAAGACAAAAAGTATTGCCACCACATCTAAATAATTAGAATTTTCCTTATTAAAAACTCGAAAAAAATATTGCCTCTTTATTATAAAAAGTCTACTATTTTATTTATGTTTGATGATGATGAGAAAAATAAATTATAGCTTAATTGGAGATAAAATCAAAATAGATATACTAATTACTACTACTAATATATAACTTCTAAGGTAAATTCCTAATAAGAACAATTATCACAGAGTTAAGGCAAAGATTAGGACTCAACAACCTTTATTTTGGGAGGTGGATGCTCCTTTAATCTGTGGGGTGCTTGGCCCTTCAAGAGACAGCTTCTGACGCTTCAGTTCCCTCAGTTCACGCCCTTGCTCTTCTTCTTCCTTAAGCAGTTTGCAAAGCATGCTATTTTGATTTTGCTATTCTTCCTTTAGTTGCTCCATAGCTTCTTGCAATTTGGTGACAGATGCTTCAAGGCGCTCCCAGTATTTAATTTGAGGGATTTCTGGGAGGAACTCCTGTGCTTTCCTCTTGATGGGGTCGTCCTGTACTTGTTGTCCTTCCATTGACTTTTTGGTGATTGGTCGCTCAACTGAGATATACTCAGTTACTCCCATCTTCAACCCAGCATCTTTACATAGCATAGAGATTAAGCTTGGATAAGCCAATTTGGCATCTTTGGAGTTCTTGTTTGCAATTGTGTAAAGTTTAGAAATCAGCTGATGAACTTCCACTTCTTTTCCCAACATAATGCAATGGATCATTACTGCTCTTTTGATGGTGACTTCAGAGCGGTTGCTAGTGGGCAGTATAGAACGCCCAATAAAGTCCAGCCAGCCTCTGGCGACTGGTTTGAGATCTTCTCTCTTGAGTTGATTTGGGACACCCTTGGTGCTGGTTATCGACTTGGATCCAGGGAGGCATATGTCCTCTAGAATTTCGTCCAAGCCCTTATTTGTTCTCATCATTCTCCTATTAAAGGAGTCTGGGTCATCTTTCAGCTGAGGTAGCTTAAAGATCTCCCTAATTTTGTCAGGGTGAAGGTGAACAATCTTCCCTCTGACCAAGGTCCGATAATCATAGAAAGTAGTTCCAGCGATTCTCTGCCTGTCTGTTTGCCATAGATTAGAGTAGAATTCCATAACCATATTTCTTCCCACCTTTGTTTCAGGATTAGCTAGGTTTTCCCAGCTCCTGTTTCGAATTTGCTCTTGGATCTCCGAATGTTCGTCTTCTTTCAGATCGAATTTAACTTTCGGGATCACTGACCTTAGACCCATTATTTTGTAGTAATGGTCTGAATGTTCTTTGGTTAAGAACTTCCCTTGATTCCAAAGTGGTTTTGGAATATTCTCTTTCTTGCCTCTTAGAGTGGTTTGTTTTCCCTTAGGAGCCATGATCTTAGTGGGTATTGGTTTAGTGATCACGGATAAACACACCAAACTTAAAGGTTTGCTTGTCCTCAAGCAAAACAAAGGAAAGGAGAGGGATAGAAGGAGAGCCAATTTCGAATGGTGAAAGAGAGGAGGGAGGCCGAATGTGGATTTAAAGGGAAGGGGTGGGTTTTCAAAAATTTTGAAAAAGATAAGATAGAAGATATGATTTGTAAAATATAAGTATGATAGGAAAAAGATATAATTTAAAATTTGAAAGGTTATGAAAGATATTTGAAAAAGATAAATCTAAATTTTGAAAAGAATATATGATGAGTTTAAAAAGATTTGAAAAGAATTTAAAAAGATAATTGAGTTTTGAAAAAGGTTTGAAAATATTTTGAAGAAGAATTAAGAAAAAAGTTTAGGATTAAAAATTTTTGGAATTGAAGTTGAAAGATGAGAGTTTGTAACATGTTTATGCAAGAAATCATGAATTGAAACATGAAAAATGGAAAAAATTTGAAGTGAAAAATGAATTTATCTCCTCCCCATAATCCTGGCATTAAACGCCCAAACGCTGCATGTGTTGGGCGTTTAATGCCCATTTGCAGCTTCTTCTGGGCGTTTAACGCCCAGCAGTAGCATCTGGCTGGCGTTAAACTCCAGAAAATCCTTTATCACTGTGCATTTTTTTGAACACCCAGGATGCTGCCAATCTGGCGTTAAACGCCCAGAAGTTGCTTCTTTCTGGCGTTTAACGCCTAGATGGCTATCTCTACTGGCGTTAAACGCCCAGTAGATACTTCTTTTGGGCGTTTAATGCCCAAAGCAGCTCTTACTGATTTTTTCACACAAGTGAGCTTCTTTTTGCTTTTTTATCCTCTGAATCCTTCTGTAATTCTGTGAACTCATGCAATTGCTATTTTACCTTGAAGATAATTAATATGAACCTGTAAAATTCAATTAATTAACAAAATGGCTGGGTTGCCTCCCAGCAAGCGCTTCTTTATTGTCTTTAACTGGACTATTACTGAGTTTTAATCAAGTCTCAGTTTTGAGCATTCTTGCTCAAAATTGCTTTCAAGATAATGTTTGACTCTCTGTCCATTAACAATGAACTTTTTGTTAGAATCATTATCCTGAAGCTCTACGTATCCATATGGTGACACACTTGTAATCATATATGGACCTCTCCACCAGGATTTCAATTTCCCGGGGAATAATCTGAGCCTAGAATTAAACAGCAGAACTTTCTGCCCTGGCTCAAAGACTCTGGATGATAGTTTCTTATCATGCCATCTTTTTGCTTTTTCTTTGTAAATTTTTGCATTTTTGAAAGCATTGAGTCTGAATTCCTCTAGCTCATTTAACTGGAGCAATTGTTTTTCTCCAGCTAAATTGGCATCAAGGTTTAGGAATCTGGTTGCCCAGTAGGCCTTATGTTCCAGTTCCACTGGCAAGTGATAGGCTTTTCCATACACAAGCTGGTATGGAGAGGTCCCTATAGGAGTCTTGAATTCTGTTCTATATGCCCACAGAGCATCATCCAAACTTCTTGCCCAATCCTTTCTACGGTTAATCACAGTCTATTCCAGGATTCTTTTAAGTTCTCTATTAGAGACTTCAGCTTTCCCATTTGTCTGTGGATGATATGGAGTTGCCACCCTGTGGCTGACTCCATATCGAACCATAGCAGAGTAAAGCTGTTTATTGCATAAATGAGTGCCCCCATCACTGATTAGCACTCTAGGGTCACCAAATCTGCTGAAGATATATTTCTGGAGGAATTTCAGCACTGTCTTAGTATCATTAGTGGGTGTTGCAATAGCTTTCACCCATTTGGATACATAATCCACTGCCACCAGAATATAAGTGTTTGAGTATGATGGTGGAAAAGGCCCCATGAAGTCAATACCCCATACATCGAACAACTCAATCTCCAATATCCCTTGTTGAGGTATTGCATAACTGTGAGGCAGATTGCCAGATCTTTGGCAACTGTCACAATTAAGTACAAACTCTCAGGAGTCTTTATGGAGAGTAGGCCAATAGAATCCACATTGGAGGACTCTTGTGGCTGTTCGCTCACTTCCAAAATGTCCTCCATATTGTGATCCATGGCAATGCCATAGGATCTTCTGTGCTTCTTCTTTAGGCACACATCTACGGATTACTCCGTCTGCACATCTCTTGAAGAGATATGGTTCATCCCAAAGATAGTACTTTGCACTGTGATCAATTTCTTTGATTGCTGCCTACTATACTCTTTGGGTATGTATCTCACAGCCTTGTAGTTTACAATGTTTGCAAACCATGGTACTTCCTAAATGGCAAAGAGTTGCTCATCCGGAAAGTTTTCAGAGATCTCAGTAAGAGGGAGGGACGCCCCTTCTACTAGTTCTATTCGGGACAGGTGATCTGCTACTTGGTTCTCTGTCCCTTTTCTGTCTCTTATTTCTATATCAAACTCTTGCAGAAGCCACACCCATCTTATGAGTCTGGGTTTTGAATCCTGCTTTGTGAGTAGATATTTAAAAGCAGCATGGTCAGTGTACACAATCACTTTGATCCTACTAAATAAGATCTGAACTTGTCAATGGCATAAACCACTACAAGTAACTCTTTTTCTGTGGTTGTGTAGTTCTTCTGTGCGTCATTTAGAACACGACTGGCATAATAATCAACGTGCAGAAGCTTGTCATGCCTTTGTCCCAACACTGCACCAATGGCATGGTCACTGGCATCACACATTAATTCAAATGATAATGTCCAGTCTGGTGGAGAGATGACTGGTGCTATGACCAGCTTAGCTTTCAGAGTCTCAAACACCTGCAAGCACTCCTTATCAAAGATAAATGGCGTGTCAGCAGCTAGCAGATTACTCAAAGGTTTGGCGATTTTTGAAAAATCTTTTATAAACCTCCTATAGAATCCTGCATGTCCCAGAAAGCTTCTGATTGCCTTAACATTGGCAGGTGGTGGTAATTTTTCAATTACCTCTACCTTAGCTTGATCCACCTCTATTCCCTTGTTCGAAATTTTGCGCCCAAGGAAAATTCCTTCAGTCACCATAAAGTGACATTTTTTCCAGTTTAAAACTAGGTTAGTCTCTTGGCACCTCTTTAGAACAAGTGCTAGATGGTCAAGACAGAAGCTGAATGAGTCTCCAAATACTGAAAAGTCATCCATGAAGACTTCTAGAAATTTTTCCACCATATTAGAGAAAATAGAGAGCATGCACCTTTAAAAGGTTGCAGGTGCATTGTACATACCAAATGGCATCCTTCTGTATGCAAATACTCCAGATGGACATGTGAATGCTGTTTTCTCTTGATCTTGGGGATCTACTGTAATTTGATTATAACCTGAATATCCATCCAGGAAGTAGTAGTATTCATGACCTGCTAGTCTTTCTAGCATCTGGTCTATGAATGGTAAAGGAAAATGGTCCTTTCTGGTAGTTGTATTGAGCCTTCTGTAATCAATACACATACGCCACCCTGTAACTATTCTTGTAGAAACCAGTTCATTTTTATCATTATGAACCACTGTCATGCCACCCTTCTTAGGGACGACTTAGACAGGGCTTACCCAGGGGCTATCAAAAATAGGATAAATAATCCCAGCCTCTAATAATTTAGTGACCTCCTTCTGCACTACCTCCTTCATGGCTGGATTCAGCTGCCTCTGTGGTTGAACCACTGGCTTGGCATCACCCTCCAACAGGATCTTGTGCATGCATCTGGCTGGGCTAATGCGCTTAAGATCATTAATGGACCTCCCAAGAGTTGTCTTGTGTGTCCTTAGCACTTGAAGTAGTGCTTCCTCTTCCTGTGACTCTAAGGTAGAGCTTATGATTACAGGAAAGGTATCACCATCTCCCAGAAATGCATATTTCAGGGATGGTGGTAATGGTTTGAGCTCGGGTTTGGGAGGTTTCTCCTCTTCCTGAGGGATTCTCAGAGGTTCTATTATTCTCTCTGGTTCCTCCAGATCAGCCTGAGCATCTTTAAAGATATTCTCTAGCTCAGATTCGAGACTCTCAGTCATATTGACCTCTTTTACCAGGGAGTCAATAATATCAACGCTCATGCATTTGTTTTGGGTGTCTGGATGCTGCATAGCTTTGACAACATTCAACTTAAACTCGTCCTCATTGACTCTCAGGGTTACTTCACCTTTTTGGACGTCAATAAGGGTTCGTCCAGTTGCTAGGAAAGGTCTTCCTAGAATGAGAGTTGCACTCTTGTGCTCCTCCATTTCCAGCACCACAAAGTCAGTGGGAAAGGTAAATGGCCCAACCTTGACAATCATGTCTTCAATCACGCCTGATGGGTATTTAATGGATCCATCAGCAAGTTGGAGACATATCCGGGTTGGTTTGACTTCTTCAGTCAAACCAAGCTTTTTGATAGTAAATGCAGGTATTTGGTTAATACTTGCCCCAAGATCATATAGAGCTTGCTTGGTACAAGTACCCTCTAATGTGCATGGTATTATAAAGCTTCCGGGATCTTTAAGCTTTTCTGGTAAGCTTTTCAGAATGACTGCACTGCATTCTTCAGTAAGGTAAACTTTTTTAGTTTCTCTCCAATCCTTCTTATGACTTAAGATCTCTTTCATGAACTTAGCATAAGATGGTATTTGCTCAAGTGCCTCTGCAAACGGAATATTTATTTCAAGAGTCCTGAGATAGTCTACAAAGCGGGCAAATTGCTTATCCTGTTCTGCTTGGTGGAGTTTCTGAGGATAACGCATTTTGGCCTTATATCCTTCAACCTTAGTTGCTGCAGGTTTATTGCCTACAGATGTGGGTTGAGAAGCCTTTTTAGAGGGGTTGCTATCAGCACTTGTATGTGTCTGATCCCCCACTGGCGTTTGAATGCGAGGGGTGGAAGCTGGAGTGGTGTTAGACGCCAACTCCTTACCTGTTTCTGGCATCTGAACGCCAGAACTGAGCTTCCTTTGGGTGTTCAACGCCAACTCCTTGCCTGTTTCTGGCATTTGAACGCCAGAACTGAGCATGGGTTGGGCGTTTAACGCCAGCTCTCCACCCTTTTCTGACATTTGAGCGCCAGAATCATTCCTCTCTGGGCTCTTACTGTCCTCAGAGGGATTTTGGGTAGCAGTTTGTCCATTTATTGGCTTTCTGCTGCCTTGAAGTGAGGTATTTAATGTCTTCCCACTTCTTAATTGAACTGCTTGGCATTCTTCTGTTATTTGTTTTTATAACTGCTGTTCTGTTTGCTTCAACTGCAACTCCATATTCATATTAGCCAGTCTTGTGTCTTGCAATATCTCCTTGAATTTGGCTAGCTGTTTTGTTAGAAAATCTAATTGCTGATTGAATTCAGTAACTTGTTCTGCAGAACTGAGTTCAGCAGTTACTGTTTTAGCCTCTTCTTTCATGGAAGGTTCACTGCTTAGGTACAGATGCTGATTTCTGACAACTGTATCAATGAGCTCTTGAGCTTCTTCAATTATCTTTCTCATGTGGATAGATCCACCAGCTGAGTGGTCTAGAGAAATATGAGCTTTCTCTGTAAGCCCATAATAGAAGATGTCTAACTGCACCCATTTTGAAAATATTTCAGAAGGGCATTTTCTTAGCATCTCTCTGTATCTCTCCCAGGCATCATAAAGGGATTCATTATCTCCTTGTTTAAAGCCTTGGATGCTCAGCCATAGCTGTGTCATCCGTTTCGGAGGGAAATAGTGATTCAGGAATTTTTTTACAGTTGTTTCCATGTCCTTATGCTAGCCTTAGGTTGGTTATTTAACCACCTCTTAGCTTGGTCTTTTACAGCAAATGAAAATAGTAATAATCTGTAGACATCCTGATCTACTTTCTTATCATGTACTGTGTCAGTAATTTGTAAAAATTGTGCTAGAAACTCTGTAGGTTCTTCCTATGGAAGACCAGAATACTGGCAGCTTTGCTGCACCATGATAATGAGCTGAGGATTCAACTCAAAACTACTAACTCCGATGGAGGGTATACATAAATTACTCCCATATGAAGCAATAGTAGGGGTTAGCATATGACCCCAGAGTCCTTCTGGACTATTCATTTCCACTTAGGTCCATGATGGAGAAAGGGAGATGATGTGGATTTATTTTATTTATTTTATTATAAAAAAATTTCGAAATAATAAAATAAAATAAAATAAAATAAAAACTAAAATAAAAAATAAAAATTTTAAAAATATTTTAAAAATATTTTAAAAATTTTTGAAAAAGTGAGGAGAGAGAAAGTGGTTAGGATATTTTTGAAAAAGATATGATTTTTAAAAATTTTAAAAGGATAAGATTTGAAAAATTTTGAAATTGAAATCTGAATTTTTATGAAGAATTTCGAAATACTTGCTTAAAAATAGTTAGAAAAGATATTTTTTATTTTTGAATTTTATGATGAAAGAAAAAACACACAAAAGACACAAGACTTAAAATTTTTAAATCCAATGCTCCTTGTTTTCGAAAATTTTGGAGGGAAAACACCAAGGCACACCAAACTTAAAAATTTTAAGATCAAAACACAAAGAAGACTCAAGAACACCTTGAAGACTCACAAGAACACCAAGAACAAAAGAACGAACACCAAACTTAAAATTTTTAGAAAACCACAATAAAATTTTTGAAAACTAAAGAAAAATTAACAAGAGAACACCAAACTTAAAGTTTGGCACAAGATTTAATCAAAGAAAAATTATTTTTGAAAAAGTTTTAAAAGGGAGATACCCAATTGTCAAGAACATAAGCCCACGCTCTAGCCAGCTGAGCTATAAATTTAAAGTGTTTTAATAAGGTATAAAAAAAATTTTTTCAAAACTGATAGTTTGAAAAAGCACAATAAAAACAAGAAAAGACACAAAACAAGACAAACTAAAGATCAAACAAGGAAAATAGACAAGAACAACTTGAAGGTCAAAGATGAACAAAGAACATGCAATTCAAAAATTGAAAGACAAAGAAAAGCATGCAATTGACACCAAACTTAAAACATGATACTAAACTCACATAAAAACTAAAAATTAATAAAGAAAAATAATATTTTTGAAAAAAAATTTTTTGAAAAGAAAATAAAAGACTCTGACCCAAAAGACAAAATTTTCTTAATCTAAGCAACAAGATTCACCGTCAGTTGTTCACACTCAAACAATCTTCGGCAACAGCGCCAAAAACTTGGTGCACGAAAATTACACTCACACTATGTAATTCCGCACAACTAACCAGCAAGTGTACTGGGTCATCCAAGTAATACCTTACGTGAGTAAGGGTCGATCCCACGGAGATTGTTGGCTTGAAGCAAGCTATGGTTATCTTATTATTCTTAGTCAGGATACCGATAGGGTTCCTTAGTTTCAGTTGAAAAAGTAAAAGAACATAAAATTAGTAATTGTTATGCAGTAATGGAGAATATGTTGGAGTTTTGGAGATGCTTTGTCTTCCAAATCTCTACTTTCTTACTGTCATCTTCTTCACGCACGAAAGGTTCCTTCTATGGCAAGCTGTGTGTTGGTGGATCACCGTTGTCAATGGCTACCATCCGTCCTCTCAGTGAAAATGGTCCAGGTGCGCTGTCACCGCACGGCTAATCATCTGTCGGTTCTCACTCATGCTGGAATAGGATCCATTGATCCTTTTGCGTCTGTCGCTACGCCCAACACTCGCGAGTTTGAAGCTCGTCACAGTCATCCAATCCCTGAATCCTACTCGGAATACCACAGACAAGGTTTAGACTTTCCGAATTCTCAAGGATGCTGCCAATGGATTCTAGCTTATACCACGAAGACTCTGATTAAGGAATCCAAGAGATATTCATTCAGTCGAAGGTAGAACGGAGGTGGTTGTCAGGCACGCGTTCATAGATTGAGAATGGTGATGAGTGTCACGGATCATCACCTTCATCATGGTAAGTACGAATGAACATCTTAAAGAGAAACAAGCGTGTTTGAATAGAAAATAGAAATAATTGCATTAATTCATCGAGACGCTGCAGAGCTCCTCACCCCCAACAATGAAGTTTAGAGACTCATGCCGTCAAAGAGTACAAAGTTCATATCTAAAAATGTCATGAGATACAAAATAAGTCTCTAAAAGTTGTTTAAATACTAAACTAGTAACCTAGGTTTACAGAAAATGAGTAAACTAAGATAGATAGTGCAGAAATCCACTTCTAGGACCCACTTGGTGTGTGCTGGGACTGAGACTTGAGCTTCTCACGTGCCTGAGCTGTTTCTGGAGTTAAACATTAGGTTGTAGCCTGTTTCTGGCATTTAACTCCAACTTGTAACCTGTTTCTGGCGTTAAACGCCAGAATGCAACATGGAACTGGCGTTAAACGCCAGTTTACGTTGTTTATATTCGCGCAAAGTATAAACTATTAGATATTGCTGGAAAGCCCTGGATGTCTACTTTCCAACCCAATTGAGAGCGCACCAATTGGACTTCTGTAGCTCTAAAAAATCTATTCCGAGTGAAGGAATGTCAGAATCCAACAGCATCAGCAGTCCTTTTTCAGCCTGAATCAGATTTTTTGCTCAGCTCCCTCAATTTTAGCCAGAAAATGCCTGAAATCACAAAAAAAACACACAAACTCATAGTAAAGTCCAGTAATATAAATTTTGCCTAAAAACTAATAAAAATATACTAAAAACTAACTAAAACATACTTAAATCTATATGAAATTACCCCCAAAAAGCGTATAAAATATCCGCTCATCAATGAGCGGTGCTAGTAGCTTTTTGCTTTTGAACAGTTTTGGCATCTCACTTTATCCTTTGAAATTCAGAATGATTGGCATCCATAGGAACTCAGAATTCAGATAGTATTATTGATTCTTCTAGTTTAGTATGTTGATTCTTGAACACATCTATTTTATGAGTCTTGGCCGTGGCCCTAAGCACTTTGTTTTCCCGTATTACCACCGGATACATAAATGCCACAGACACATAACTGGGTGAGCCTTTTCAGATTGTGACTTAGCTTTGCTAAAGTCCCCAATTAGAGGTGTCTAGAGTTCTTAAGCACACTCTTTTGCTTTGGATCACGACTTTAAGCACTTAGTCTCAAGCTTTTCACTTGGACCTGTATGCCATAAGCACATGGTTAGGGACAGTTTGATTTAGCCGCTTAGGCCTAGATTTTTTTCCTTGGGCCCTCCTATCCATTGATCCTCAAAGCCTTGGATCCTTTTTACCCTTGCCTTTTGGTTTAAAGGGCTATTGGCTTTTTCTACTGCTCCTTTTTTTTTCACTACTTTTTCTTGCTTCAAGAATCAATTTTATGATTTTTCAGATCATCAATAACATTTCTCTTGTTCATCATTCTTTCAAGAGCCAACAATTTTAACATTAATAAAATTCAATATAAAAAATATGCACTGTTCAGGCATTCATTTAGAAGACAAAAAGTATTGCCACCATATATGAATAATTAGAATTTTCCTTATTAAAAACTCGAAAAAATATTGCCTCCTTATCCTAAAAATCTACTATTTTATTCATGTTTGATGATGATGAGAAAAATAAATTATAGCTTAATTGGAGATAAAATCAAAATAGAGATACTAATTACTACTACTCATACATAACTTCTAAGGTAAATTCCTAATAAGAACAATTATCACAGAGTTAAGGTTAAGATTAGGACTCAACAACCTTTATTTTGGGAGGTGGATGCTCCTTTAATCTGTGGAGTGCTTGGCCCTTCAAGAGAAAGCTTCTGACGCTTCAGTTGCTTCAGTTCACGCCCTTGCTCTTCTTGTTCCCTAAGTAGTTTGCAAAGCATGCTACTTTGATTTTTCTGTTCTTCCTTTAGTTGGTCCATAGCTTCTTGCAACTTGGTGACAGATGCTTCAAGATGCTCCCAGTATTCAATTTGAGGGATTTCCGGGAGAAACTCCTATGCTTTCCTCTTGATGCGGTCGTCCTGCACTTGTTGTCCTTCCATTGACTTTTTGGTGATTGATTGCTTAACTGAGATATACTCATTTACTCCCTTCTTCACCCCAGCATCTTTACATAGTATAGAAATTAAGCTTGGATAATCCAATTTGGCATCTTTGGAGTTCTTGTTTGCAATTGTGTAAAGTTCACAAGAGATCAGCTGATGAACTTCCACTTTTTTCCCAACATAATGCAATGGATCATTACTACTCTTTTGATGGTGACTTCAGAGCGGTTGCTAGTGGGCAGTATAGAAGGCCCAATGAAGTCCAGCCAGCCTTTGGCGACTGGTTTGAGATCTCCTCTCTTGAGTTGATTTGGGACACCCTTTGTGTTGGTTGTCCACTTGGTTCCAAGGAGGCATATGTCCTCTAGAATTTCATCCAAGCACTTATTTGTTCTCATCATTCTCCTATTAAAGGAGTCTGGGTCATCTTTCAGCTAAGGTAGCTTGAAGATCTCCCTGATTTTGTCAGGGTAGAGGTGAACAATCTTCCCTCTGACCAAAGTCTGATAGTCATAGATGGCGGTTCCAGCTATTCTCTACCTGTCTGTTTGCCACAGATTAGAGTAGAATTCCTGAACTATGTTTCTTCCCACCTTTGTTTTAGGATTAGCTAGGATTTCCCAACTTCTGTTTTGAATTTGCTCTTGGATCTCCGGATGTTCGTCTTCTTTCAGATCGAATTTAACTTCCGGGATCACTGACCTTAGACCCATTATTTTGTAGTAATGGTCTGAATGTTCTTTGGTTAAGAACTTTCCTTGATTCCAAAGTGGTTTTGGAATATTCTCTTTCTTGCCTCTTGGAGTGGTTTATTTTCCCTTAGGAGCCATGATCTTAGTGGGTATTGGTTTAGTGATCACGGATAAACACACCAAACTTAGAGGTTTGCTTGTCCTCAAGCAAAAAAAAGGAAAGGAGAGGGATAGATGGAGAGCCAAGTTAGAATTGTGGAGGAGAGGAGGGAGACGAACGTGGATTTAAAGGGAGAGGGGGTGAGTTTTCGAAAATTTTGAAGAAGATATGATTTGTAAAAGATAAGTATGATAGGAAAAAGATACAATTTAAAACTGAAAAGATATGAAAGATTTTTGAAAAAGATAAATCTGAATTTTGAAAAGAAGATATGATGAGTTTAAAAAGATTTTAGAAGAATTTAAAAAGATTTGAAAAGAATTCAAAAAGATAATTGAGTTTTGAAAAAGATTTGAAAAGAAGTTGAAGAGGATTTAAAAAAAAAAAGATTTATGTTTAAAATTAAGATACATTTGATATCTTTGAAAAAGGATTTGAAAAATTAGGATTTGTAATATGTTTATGCAAGAAATTATGGATGGAAACATGAAAATTTGAAAAAAAATCAAGTTGGGAACAAAAACTTCCTCCCTTCCACAATCCTGGCGTTAAACGCCCAACTGCTGCATGTTTTGGGCGTTTAACGCCCAACTGGTGCTTGGTCTGGGTGTTTAACGCCCAGCTGTTGCTTCTAGCTAGCGTTAAACGCCAGAAACTCCTTTATCACTGGGCGTTTTTTTGAACGCCCAGGACGCTATAAATCTGGCGTTAAACGCCCAGAAGCTGCTTCTTTCTGGCGTTTGGGCGTTAAACGCCCAGTAGATGCTTCTTTTGGGTGTTTAACGCCCAAGACAGATCTTACTGGCGTTTTCGCACCAGTGAGCTTTTTTTTGCTGTTTTATCCTCTGAATCTTTCTGTAACTCTGTGAACTCCTGCAATTACTATTTTACCTTGAAGATAATTAATATGAACCTATAAAATTTTCATGTAATTAACAAATAAGCTTTGTTAATGGCTGGGTTGCCTCCCAGCAAGCGCTTCTTTATTGTCTTTAGCTGGACTATTACTGAGCTTTAATTAAGTCTCAGTTTTGAGCATTCTTGCTCAAAATTGCCTTCAAGATAATGTTTGACTCTCTGTCCATTAACAATGAACTTTTTGTCAGAATCATTATCCTGAAGCTCTACGTATCCATATGGTGACACACCTGTAATCACATATGGTCCTCTCTATCGGGATTTCAATTTCCCGGGAAATAATCTGAGCCTAGAATTAAATAGCAGAACTTTTTGCTCTGGCTCAAAGACTCTAGATGACAGCTTCTTGTCATGCCATCTTTTTGCTTTCTCTTTGTAAATTTTTGCATTTTCGAAAGCATTGAGTCTGAATTCCTCTAGCTCATTTAACTGGAGTAATCATTTTTCTCCAGCTAACTTGGCATCAAGGTTTAGGAATCTGGTTGCCCAGTAGGCCTTATGTTCCGGTTCCACTGGCAAGTGACAGGCTTTTCCATACACAAGTTGGTATGGAGAGGTCCCTATAGGAGTCTTGAATGCTGTTCTGTATGCCCACAGAGCATCATCCAAGCTTCTTGCCCAAACCCTTCTACGGTTAATCACAGTCCGTTCCAGGATTCTTTCAAGTTCTCTATTAGAAACTTCAGCTTGCCCATTTGTCTGTGGATGATATGGAGTTGCTACCCTGTGGCTAACTCCATATCGAACCATAGCAGAGTAAAGCTGTTTATTGCAGAAATGAGCGCCCCCATCACTGATTAGCACTCTAAGGACACCAAATCTGCAGAAGATATATTTCTGGAGGAATTTAGCACTGTCTTAGAATCATTAGTGGGTGTTGCAATAGCTTCCACCCATTTGGATACATAATCCACTGCCACCAGAATATAAGTGTTTGAGTATGATGGTGGGAAAGTCCCCATGAAGTCAATACCCCATACATCAAACAACTCAATCTCCAAGATCCCTTGTTGAGGCATGGCATAACTGTGAGGCAGATTACCAGATCTTTGGCAACTGTCATAATTAAGTACAAACTCTCGAGAGTCTTTATAGAGAGTAGGCCAATAGAAGCCACATTGGAGGACTCTTGTGGCTGTTCGCTCACTTCCAAAATGTCCTCCATACTGTGATCCATGGCAATGCCAGAGGATCTTTTGTGCTTCTTCTTTAGGCACACATCGACGGATTACTCCGTCTGCACATCTCTTGAAGAGATATAGTTCATCTCAAAGATAGTACTTTGCATCCGAGATCAATTTCTTTGATTGCTGCCTACTATACTCTTTGGGTATGAATTTCACATCCTTGTAGTTTACAATGTCTGCAAACCATGGTACTTCCTGGATGGCAAAGAGTTGCTCGTCCAAAAAGTTTTCAGAGATCTCAGTAAGAGAGAGGGACGCCCCTTCTACTGGTTCTATTCGGGACAGGTGATCTGCTACTTGGTTCTCTGTCCCTTTTCTGTCTCTTATTTCTATATCAAACTCTTGCAGAAGCAACATCCATCTTATGAGTCTGGGTTTTGAATCCTGCTTTGTGAGTAGATATTTAAGAGCAGCATGGTCAGTGTACACAATCACTTTTGATCCTACTAAATAAGATCTGAACTTGTCAATGGCATAAACTACTGCAAGTAACTCTTTTTCTGTGGTTGTGTAGTTCTTTTGTGCGTCATTTAAAACACGAATGGCATAATAAATGACGTGCAGAAGCTTGTCATGCCTTTGTCCCAACACTGCACCAATGGCATGGTCATTGGCATCACACATTAGTTCAAATGGTAATGTCCAGTCTGGTGCAAAGATGA
Organism: Arachis stenosperma; assembly: GCF_014773155.1. NCBI lineage: Eukaryota > Viridiplantae > Streptophyta > Magnoliopsida > Fabales > Fabaceae > Arachis > Arachis stenosperma. Next base: position 110,430,876 of record NC_080382.1, read on the forward strand.
CTGGTGCTGTGACCAGCTTAGCTTTCAGAGTCTCAAACGCCTGCAGAAACTCCTTATCAAGGATAAATGGCGTGTCAGTAGCTAGCAGATTACTCAGAGGTTTTGCAATTTTTGAAAAATCTTTTATAAATCTCCTATAGAATCCTGCATGTCCCAGAAAGCTTCTGATTGCCTTAACATTGGCAGGTGGTGGTAATTTTTCAATTACCTCTACCTTAGCTTGATCCACCTCTATTCCCTTGTTCGAAATTTTGTGTCCAAGGACAATTTCTTCAGTCACCATAAAGTGACATTTCTCCCAGTTTAAAACCAGGTTAGTCTCTTGGCACCTCTTTAGAACAAGTGCTAGATGGTCAAGACAGAAGCTGAATGAGTCTCCAAATACTAAAAAGTCATCCATGAAAACATCCAAAAATTTTTCCACCATATTAGAGAAAATAGAGAGCATGCACCTTTGAAAGGTTGCAGGTGCATTGCACAGACCAAATGGCATCCTTCTGTATGCAAATACTCTAGATAGACATGTGAATGCTGTTTTCTCTTGATCTTGGGGATTTACTGCAATTTGATTATAACCTGAATATCCATCCAGGAAGCAGTAGTATTCATGACCTGCTAGTCTTTCTAGCATCTGGTCTATGAATGGTAAAGGAAAATAATCCTTTCTGGTAGCTGTATTAAGCCTTCTATAATCAATACACATACGCCACCCTGTAACTGTTCTTGTAGGAACCAGTTCATTTTTTTATTATGAACCACCGTCATGCCACCCTTCTTAGGGACGACTTGGACAGGGCTCACCCAGGGGCTATCAAAAATAGAATAAATAATCCCAGTCTCTAGTAATTTAGTGACCTCCTTCTGCACCACCTCCTTCATGGCTGGATTCAGTCGCCTCTGTGGTTGAACCACTAGCTTGGCGTCATCCTCCAATAGGATCTTGTGCATGCATCTGGCTGGGCTAATTCCCTTAAGATCACTGATGGACCACCCAAGAGCTGTCTTGTGTGTCCTCAGCACTTGAATTAGTGCTTCCTCTTCCTGTGGCTCTAAGGTAGAGCTTATGATTACAGGAAAAGTGTCACCTTCTCCCAGAAATGCATATTTCAGGGATGGTGGTAATGGTTTGAGCTCGGGTTTAGGAGGTTTCTCCTCTTCCTGAGGGATTTTCAGAGGTTCTATTATTCTCTCTGGTTCCTCCAGATTAGGCTGAACTTCTTTAAAGATATTATCTAGCTCTGATTCGAGACTCTCAGTCATATTGACCTCTTTCACCAGAGAGTCAATAATATCAATGCTCGTGCAGTCGTTTGGGGTGTCTGGATGCTGCATAGCTTTGATAACATTCAACTTAAACTCATCCTCATTGACTCTCAGGGTTAATTCCCCTTTTTGGACGTCAATGAGTGTTCGTCCAGTTGCTAGGAAAGGTCTTCCTAGAATGAGAGTTGCACTCTTGTGCTCCTCCATTTCCAGCACCACAAAGTCAGTGGAAAAGACAAATAGCCCAACCTTGACAATCATGTCTTCAATCATGCCTGATGGGTATTTAATGGAGCCATCAGCAAGTTGGAGACATATCCGGGTTGACTTGACTTCTTCAGTCAAACCAAGCTTTTTGATAGTGGATGCAGGTATTAGGTTGATACTTGCTCCAAGATCACATAGAACTTCCTTGGTATAAGTACCCTCTAATGTGCATGGTATCATGAAGCTTCCGGGATCTTTAAGCTTCTCTGATAAGCTTTTCAGAATGACTGCACTGTATTCTTTAGTGAGGTAAACTTTTTCAGTTTCTCTCCAATCATTCTTATGACTTAAGATCTCTTTCATGAACTTAGCATAAGAGGGTATTTGCTCAAGTGCCTCTGCAAATGAAATCTTTATTTCAAGAGTCTTGAGATAGTTTGCAAAGCGGGCAAATTGCTTATCCTGTTCCGCTTGGCAGAGTTTCTGAGGATAAGACATTTTGGCTTTGTATTCCTCAACCTTAGTTGCTGCAGGTTTATTTCCTACAGATGTGGTTGGAGAAGCCTTTTTAGAGGGGTTGCTATCAGCACTTGTATGTGTCTGATCCCTCACTAGCATTTGAATACCAGGGTTGGAAGCTGGAGTGGCATTAGATGCCAACTCCTTACTTGTTTCTGGCATCTGAGCGCCAGAACTGAGCTTTCTTTGGGCGTTCAATGCCAACTCCTTACTTGTTTCTAGCGTTTGAATGCCAGAACTAAGTATGGGTTGGGCGTTTAACGCCAGGTCTCCACCTTTTTCTGGCGTTTGAGCACCAGAATTACTCCTCTCTGGGCTCTTACTATCCTCAGAGGGATTTCGGGTAGCAGTTTGTTCATCTCTTGGCTTCCTGCTTCTTTGAAGTGAGGTATTTAATGTTTTCTCACTTCTTAATTGAACTGCTTGGCATTCTTCTGTTATTTGTTTTGATAACTGCTGTTCTGTTGGCTTCAACTGTACTTCCATATTCATATTAGCCTTTCTTGTATCTTGTAGTATCTCCTTGAATTCGGCTAGCTGTTTTGTTAGAAAATCTAATTGCTGGTTGAATTCAGTAACTTGTTCTGCAGGACTAAGTTCAGCAGTTACTGTTTTAGCCTCTATTTTCATGAAAGACTCACTATTTAGGTACATATGCTGATTTCTGGCAATTGTGTCAATGAGCTCTTGAGCTTCTTCAATTGTCTTTCTCATGTGTATAGATCCACCAGCTGAGTGATCCAAAGACATCTGAGCTTTCTCTGTAAGCCCATAATAGAAGATGTCTAACTGCACCCACTCTGAAAACATTTCAGAGTGACATTTTCTTAGCATCTCTCTGCATCTCTTCCAGGCATCATAAAGGGATTCATTATCTCTTTATTTAAAGCCTTGGATGTTCAGCCTTAGCTGTGTCATCCATTTGGGGGGGAATATTGATTCAGGAATTTTTCTGACAGCTGTTTCCATGTCCTTATGCTAGCCTTAGGTTGGTTATTTAACCACCTCTTAGCTTGGTCTTTTACAGCAAATGGAAATAGTAATAATCTGTAGACATCCTGATCTACTTCCTTATCATGTATTGTCTCAGCAATTTGTAAAAACTGTGCCAGAAACTATGTAGGTTCTTCATGAGGAAGACCGGAATACTGGCAACTTTGCTACACCATGATAATGAGCTGAGGATTCAACTCAAAACTACTGACTCTGATGGAGGGTATACAGATACTACTCCCATATGAAGCAGTAGTGGGGTTAGCATACGACCCCAGAGTCCTTCTGGACTATTCACTACTTAGGTCCATGATGGAGAAAGGGAGATGACGTGGATTTATTTTATTTATTTTATTAAAAAAAATATTTTCGAAATAATAAAATAAAATAAAATAAAAACTAAAATAAAAATAAAAAAATTTGAAAATATTTTATGAAGATTTTCGAAAAAGTGAGGAGAGAGAAAGTGGTTAGGATATTTTTGAAAAAGATATGATTTTTAAAAATCCTAACAGGATAAGATTTGAAAAATTTTGAAATTGAGATCTGAATTTAAAAAAAAATTCGAAATAATTGCTTAAAAATAGTTAGAAAATATAATAAATTTTTTTATTTTTGAATTTTATTATGAAAGAGAAAAACACACAAAAGACATAAAACTTAAAAAATTTTAAATCCAATGCTCCTTGTTTTCGAAAATTTTGGAGGGAAAACACCAAGGCACACCAAACTTTAAAATTTTAAGATCAAAACACAAAGGAGACTCAAGAACACCTTGAAGACTCACAAGAACAACAAGAACAAAAGAAAGAACACCAAACTTAAAATTTTTAGAAAACCAAAATAAAATTTTCGAAGACTAAAGAAAAATTAACAAGAGAACACCAAATTTAAAGTTTGGCACAAGATTTAATCAAAGAAAATTTATTTTTGAAAAAGTTTTAAAAGGAAGATGCACAATTACCAAGAACACAAACACAATGCTCTAGCCAATTGAGCTATAAATGTAACGTGTTTTAAAGAGGTATTTTTAATAAAAATAAAAAAAAATTTGATTACTGATATTTTGAAAAAGCACAAGAAAAACAAGAAAAGACACAAAACAAGACAAACTAAAGATCAAACAAGGAAAATAGACAAGAACAACTTGAAAGTCAAAGATGAACAAAGAACATGCAATTCGAAAATTGAAAGACAAAGAAAAGCATGCAATTGACACCAAACTTAAAACATGACACTAAACTCACATAAAAACTAAAAATTAATAAAGGAGAATAATATTTTTGAAAAATTTTTGAAAAGAAAATAAAAGACTCTGACACAAAAGACAAAATTTTCCTAATCTAAGCAACAAGATTCACCGTCAATTGTTCAAACTCAAACAATCCCGGGCAATGGCGCCAAAAACTTGGTGCACGAAAATTACACTCACACTATGTAATTCCGCACAACTAACCAGCAAGTGTCACCGCATGGCTAATCATCTGTCGGTTCTCACTCATGCTGGAATAGGATCCATTGATCCTTTTGCATCTGTCACTATGCCCAACCCTTGTGAGTTTGAAGCTCGTCACAGTCATTCAATCCCTGAATCCTACTCGGAATACCACAGACAAGGTTTAGACTTTCCGGATTCTCAAGAATGCTGCCAATAGATTCTAGCTTATACCACGAAGATTCTGATTAAGGAATCCAAGAGATACTCATTCAATCGAAGGTAGAACGGAGGTGGTTGTCAGGCATGTGTTCATAGATTGAGAATAGTGATGAGTGTCACAGATCATCACATTCATCATATTGAGGTGCGAATGAACATCTTAGAGAGAAACAAGCGTGTTTGAATAGAAAACAGAAATAATTGCATTAATTCATCGAGATGCTGCAGAGCTCCTCACCCCCAACAATGGAGTTTAGAGACTCATGCCATCAAAAAGTACAAAGTTCAGATCTAAAATGTCATGAGGTACAAAATAAGTCTCTAAAAGTTGTTTAAATACTAAATTAGTAACCTAGGTTTACAGAAAATGAGTAAACTAAGATAGATAGTGCAGAAATCCACTTTTGGGGCCCACTTGGTGTGTGCTGGGGTTGAGACTTGAGCTTCTCACGTGCCTGGGCTGTTTCTGGAGTTAAACGTCAAGTTGTGACCAGTTTTGGGCGTTTAACTCCAACTAGTAACCTATTTCTGGCGTTTAACGCCAGAATGCAACATGGAACTGGCGTTAAATGCCAGTTTACGTCGTTTATCTTCGAAAAAAGTATGGACTATTATATATTGCTGAAAAGCCCTGGATGTCTACTTTCTAATGCCAGTTAACGTCAGAATCCAATAGCATCAGCAGTCCTTTTTCAGCCTGAATCAGATTATTGCTCAGCTCCCTCAATTTCAGCCAGAAAATACCTAAAATCACAGAAAAACTCACAAACTCATAGTAAAGTCCAGAAATATGAATTTTGCCTAAAAAATAATAAAAATATACTAAAAACTAACTAAAACATACTAAAAACTACATGAAATTACCCCCAAAAAGCGTATAAAATATCTGCTCATCAGGCGGCTAGTTCTCCTTCTTGAAGATCCTATGGAGTGCTTGAGCTCCTCAATGTCTCTTTCTTGCCGTTGTTGCTCTTCCCTCATGGCTATTTGATCCTCTCTAATTTCATGGAGAATAATGGAGTGCTCTTGGTGCTCCATCCTTAGTTGCTCCATATTGGAACTCAAATCTCCCAAAGAGGTGTTGAGTTGCTCCCAATAGTTGTGTAGAGGAAAATACATTCCTTGAGGCATCTCAGGGATTTTCTGATGAGGGACCTCTTCATACTCTTGTTGAAGTCCATGAGTGGGCTCTCTTGTTTGCTTCATCCTCTTTTTAGTGATGGACTTGTCCTCTTCAATGAGGATGTCTTCTCCTATGACAACTCCAGCTAAATTGCATAGGTGACAGATGAGATGAGGAAAGGCTAACCTTGCCAAGGTGGAGGTTTTGTTAGCCACTTTGTAGAGTTCTAGAGATATGACCTCATGAACTTTTACTTCCTCTCCAGTCATGATGTTATGGATCATGATAGCCCGATCTACAGTCACTTCGGATCGGTTGCTAGTAGGAATGATGGAGCGTTGGATGATGAATCTCTCCATCTCCCATGACTCAGAGGTGGAAGCTTTTGCATTCCCTTTCCTCTTTCTAGAGGTTTCTCCGGCCTTAGGCGCCATAAATGGTTATGGAAAAATAAAAAGCAACACTTTTACCACACCAAACTTAAAAGGTTTGCTCGTCCTCGAGCAAAAGAAGAAAAAAGGGAGGAGAAGAAGAAGAAAATGGAGGATATGGAGAGGTGTGAGTGGTTCGGCCAAGGGGGGAAGAAGTGTTTATGATGTGTGAATTTGAAGGATGGATGAGGGGTTTATATAGGAGTGGAAAGAGAGGGTAGGGTTCGTGTATTAGGGGTTGGGTTTGGGAGGAAAAGGATTTGAATTTGAATGGTGAGGTGGGTGGGGTTTTTGGGGAAGAGTGGGTGGAGGTGATTGGTGAAGAGGTGATGGAAAAGAGAGATAGAGGTGATTGGTGAAGGGTATTTGGGGAAGGGTGTTATTGGAATGTGTGAAGAAGCTAAGAGAGAGAGTGAGTTGAGGTAGGTGGGGATCATGTGGGATCCATAGATCCTGAGGTGTCAAGGATTTCTCATCCCTACACTATTCTGACGCGTAAATACCCTCTGAGTGCTAATCCTGGCATTAAACACCAGGTTGCTGCCTATTTATAGTGTTAAACGCCAGGTTGCTGCCCATTTCTGGCATTAAACGCCAGTTTTTCTTCCCTTTCTGGCATTTAACGCCAGCTTGGTGCCCTTTTCTGGCGTTAAACGCTAGTCTGGTGCCCTTTTCTGGCGTTAAACGCCCAGAATGGTGCCAGATTGGGCGTTTAACGCCCATTCTGCTACCCTTACTGGCGTTTAAACACTAGTAAGCTCATCCTCCATGGTGTGCTATTTTTAATGCTATTTTTTATTTTTGCTTTTGTTTTTGTGACTCCACATGATCATCATCCTAAAGAAAACATAAAATAACAATGGAAAATAGAAATTCAACATAGATAAGTAAAAATTGGGTTGCCTCCCAACAAGCGCTTCTTTAATATCAATAGCTTGACAGTGAGCTCTCATGGAGCCTCACAGATACTTAGAGCATGATGATGGCCTCTCAACACCAAACTTAGAGTTTGAATGTGGGGGCTTTGTTTGACTCTGTATTGAGAGAAGCTTTTCATGCTTCTTCTCCATGTGTACAGAAGGAGATCCTTGAGCCTTAAACACAAGGTAGTCCTCATTCACTTGAAGGACCAACTCTCCTCTGTTAACATCAATCACAAATTTTGCTGTGGCTAGGAAGGATCTTCCAAGGATGATGGATTCATCCTCATCCTTCCCAGTGTCTAAGATTATGAAATCAGCAGGGATGTAAAGGCCTTCAACCTTTACCAAGACATCCTCTACAAGTCCATAAGCCTATTTCTTTGATTTGTCTGCCATCTCCAGTGAGATTCTTGCAGCTTGTACCTCAAAGATCCTAGTTTCTCTATTACAGAGAGTGGCATGAGGTTTACACTTGACCCCAGGTCACACAGAGCCTTCTCAAAGGTCATGGTGGCAATGGTGCAAGGTATTAAGAACCTTCCGGGATCCAGTTTCTTTTGAGGTATGTTCAGCTGAGCCAAGGTGTTTAGTTCATTAATGAGCAATGGAGGTTCATCCTCCCAAGTCTCATTACCAAATAATTTGGCATTCAGCTTCATGATTGCTCTTAGATACTGAGCAATTTTCTCTTCAGTAGAAAATTCATCTTCTTCAGAAGAAGAATATTCTTCAGAGCTCATGAATGGTAGAAGTATGTTCAATGGAATCTCTATGGTCTCTGTATGAGCGTTAGATTCCCTTGGTTCCTCAAAGGGGAACTTCTTTTCGTTCAGAGGACATTCCATGAGGTTTTTCTCACCGGGAATCACGTCCTCCTCACTCTCTCCAGGTTCGGCCATGTTGGTCATGGTTATGGCCTTGCACTCTCTCTTGGGATTTTCTTCGGTATTACTTGGGAGAGTGCTAGGAGGAGTTTCACTAACCTTTTTACTCAACTGACCCACTTGTGTTTCCAAATTTCTAATGGAGGATCTTGTTTCATTCATGAAACTTAGTGTGGTATTAGATAGATTAGAGACTATAGTTGCTAAGCTAGAACGACTCTGCTTAGAGTTCTCTATCTATTGCTGAGAAGATGATGGAAAAGGCTTGCTATTGCTAAACCTATTTCTTCCACCATTATTGTTGTTGAAGCCTTGTTGAGGCTTCTGTTGGTCCTTCCATGAGAGATTTAGATAATTTCTCCATGAAGGATTATAAGTGTTTCCATAGGGTTCTCCCATGTAATTCACCTCTTCCATTGTAGGGTTCTCAGGATCATAAGCTTCTTCTTCAAAAGATGCTTCTTTATTACTGCTGGATGCAGCTTACAATCCAGTCAGATTCTGAGAAATCATATTAACTTGCTGAGTCAATAATTTGTTATGAGCCAATATGGCATTCAGAGTATCAATCTCAAGAACTCCTTTCTTCTGAGTTGTCCCATTGTTCACAGGATTTCTTTTAGAAGTGTACATGAACTGGTTATTTGCAACCATTTCAATGAGTTCCTGGGCTTCTGCAGGCATTTTCTTTAGATGAATAGATCCGCCTGCAGAATGGTCTAATGACATATTGGATAACTCAGACAGACCATCATAGAAGATACCTATGATGCTCCATTCTGAAAGCATGTCAGAAGGACACCTTCTGATCAATTGCTTGTATCTTTCCCAAGCTTCATAGAGGGATTCACCTTCCTTCTGTTTGAAGGTTTGAACTTCCACTCTAAGCTTACTCATCTTTTGAGATGGAAAGAATTTAGCTAATAAGGCATTGACCAGCTTTTTCCAAGAGTTCAGGCTGTCTCTAGGTTGTGAGTTCAACCATATACTAGCTCTGTCTCTTACAGCAAAAGGGAAAAGCATAAGTCTGTAGACCTCGAGATCAACTCTATTGGTCTTAACAGTGTCACAGATTTGCAAAAATTCAGCCAAGAACTGATGAGGATCTTCCAATGGAAGTCCATGAAACTTGTAATTCTGTTGCATCAGAGAAACTAATTGAGGCTTAAGCTCAAAGTTGTTTGCTCCAATGGCAGGAATTGAGATGCTTCTCCCATAGAAGTCCGGAGTTGGTGCAGTAAAGTCACCAAGCACCTTCCTTGCATTGTTGTTGTTGGGTTCGGCCATGACTGTTCTGTTTGCTTCCTTTTCAAAATTTTCTGTCAGGTCCTCTTCAGAGTGTTGTGCTTTAGCTGCTCTTAGCTTCCTCTTCAAGGTCCTTTCAGGTTCAAGATCAGCTTCAACAAGAATGCCTTTGTCCTTGTTCCTATTCATATGAAAGAGAAGAGAACAAGAAATTATGGAATCCTCTATGTCACAGTATAGAGATTCCTTGATGTGTCAGAGGAAAAGAAGAATAGAAAGATGAGGTATAGAGAGGAATTTGAACTTATAGAGAGGGAGGGGGTCCGAATTATCAAAGGAGGATAAGTGTTATTGATTAAATAGAAAGAGATGGGAGAGCAAAGAAATTCGAATATTGAATAAAATAAAAAGGAAAAATATTTTTGTTTTTATTTTAAAAATTAGTTAGTGTTCGAAAATTAAGAAAGGAATAAAATAAAATTATAGTTTAAAACAATTAGTTAATTAAAAAGATTTTTGAAAAAAATTGTTAGTGGTTTTCGAAAATTGAGAAGTAAAAAAAATAGTTAGGTGGTTTTGAAAAAGGTAAGAAATAGTAGGTTTTGAAAAGATAAGAAATTAGAAAAAAATTTTGAAATTAAAATTTGAAAAAGATATGATTTGAAAAAGATTTGATTTAAAAAGATATGATTAGAAAAGATGTTTTTGAAAAGATATGATTGAAAAAGATTTGATTTTTAAAATTAAAGTTGATTACTTGACTAACAAGAAACTAAGATATGATTCTAAAATTCAAATATTGAACCTTTCTTAACAAGAAAGTAACAAACTTGAAATTTTTGAATCACAACATTAATTTTTAGCAAGATTTTTTGAAAATATTAAAAGAAAAATGAAAAAAGATTTGATTTTGAAAAAGATATGATTGATAAAAGAGGATATGAAAAAGATAAGATTTTGAAAAATTAGTTTTAAAATTTGAAAAATTGAAAAAGATTTGAATTGAAAACAAAATTCCTTCCCTGGTGTTATCGTGGCGTTAAACACCCAGAATGGTATCCATTCTGGCATTTAACGCCCACTTGGCTACCTCCTTGGGCGTTAAACGCCCAGCCAGGTACCCTGGCTGGCGTTTAAACTCCAAAAATCCTTCCTTACTGGGCGTTTTGAATGCCCAGCTTTTTCTCTGTGATTCCTCTCTGTATGTTCTGAATCTTCAATTCTCTGTATTATTGACTTGAAAAGACATAATTTTGAATTTTTAATGATGAGAGAGAAAAACAATAGAATGAAATTAAACATGAAAAACTAAGATCAAAACAAGAAATGCATGCAAGAACACTTTGAATGTCAAGATGAACACCAAGAACACTTTGAAGGTCATGATGAACATCAAGAACACATTTTTGAAAAATTTTAAGAAAAGAAAGGCATACAAGACACCAAACTTAGAAGTTTTCATACTAGAGACACTAACAATTTTGAGAATGCACATGAGAAACAACAAAAGACACAAAACAAGAGAATTTAAAGATCAGACAAAGAAAAATCATCAAGAACAACTTGAAGATCAATGAAGAACACAATGCATATATTTTCGAAAAATACAAGAAAAATAGAAACATGCTGACACCAAACTTGAAATTTGACATTAGACTCAAACAAGAAACACAAATTATTTTTTATTTTATGATTTTATAAATTATTTATTATTTATTTTTTTTTTCGAAAATTATTTTGAAAAGAAAAATAAGACACTCAAAATTTTTAATAAGAATTCCAAGAATCATGCAATGTTAGTCTAAAGCTTCAGTCTAAAAAGATTAGACATGGCTAGCCAAGCTTTAGCAGGACATTACATACAACAACCAAATTGATGGGAATCAACTAGCTCCTGTGATGATAAAAGCATCATCTGAAACTCTAGAATTAATTCTTAAAAATTCTGAAGGAAAAAAGAAATAAAAAAAGAAAAATACCTAATCTAAGCAATAAGATGAACCGTCAGTTATCCAAACTCGAACAATCCCCGGCAACGGCGCCAAAAACTTGGTACATGAAATCGTGATCTCACACACTTTCTTCACAACTCCGCGTAGCTGACCAGCAAGTGCACTGGGTCGTCCAAGTAATACCTTAGTGAGTAAGGGTCGATCCCACGGAGATTGTCGGCTTGAAGCAAGCTATGGTCATCTTGTAAATCTCAATCAGGTAGATTCAAATGGTTATGGGGTTTTGATAATTAAAAGACAGATAAAACATAAAATAGGATAGAGATACTTATGTAATTCATTGGTAGAAATTTCAGATAAGCGTATGGAGATGCTTTGTTCCTTTTGAATCCCTGCTTTCCTACTGCTTTCATCCAGTCATGCGTACTCGTTTCCATGGCAAGCTGTATGTTGGGGGATCACCGTTGTCAATGGCTACCGTCCGTCCTCTCAGTGAAAATGGTCCGGCTACGGGATACATAGGGCTAATCATCTGTCGGTTCTCACTTGTGTTGGAATAAGATCCAATGATCCTTTTGCGCACTGTCACTGCACCCAGCACTCGCGAGTTTGAAGCTCGTCACAGTCATCCCATCCCAGATCCTACTCGGAATACCACAGACAAGGTTTAGACTTTTTGGATCTCAAGAATGCTGCCAACTGATTCTAGCTTATACCATGAAGACTCTGATCTCACGGAATGGAAGGCTCTGTTGTCAAGAGAGGCAACTATACGTTGTGGACCAGGAGGCCAAGAGATATACATTCAAGCTTGTTTTCAGGTAGAATGAAAGTGGTTGTCAGGCACACGTTCATAAGTGAGAATGGTGATGAGTGTCACTTGATCATCACATTCATCATATTGAAGTGCGAATGAATATCTTAGAACAAGAATAAGCTTGAATTGAATAGAAAACAGTAGTAATTACATTAATTCATGAGGAACAGCAGAGCTTCATACCTTAATCTATGAAGTGTAGAAACTCCACCGTTGAAAATACATAAGTGGTGAAGGTCCAGGCATGGCCGAATGGCCAGCCCCCTAAACATGATCAAGAGATCAACAGTGATACAAAGATAGTCTCAAAAATGATCTAAAGATCTCCCGATATGAAAATACAATAGTAAAAGATCATATTTATAATGACTAGTAACCTAGGGTTTACAGAGATAAGTAAATGATGCAGAAATCCACTTCCGGGGCCCACTTGGTGTGTGCTTGGGCTGAGCATTGAAGCTTTCACGTGCATAGGCTTTTCTTGGAGTTAAACGCCAGCTCTGGTGCCAATATGGGCGTTTAACTCCAGCTTTTATCCCAGTTCTGGCGTTTAACGCCAGAAAATGATAGAAATTTGGCGTTAAAACGCCAGTTTGCGTGATCAAAACTCGGGCAAAGTATGGACTATTATATATTGCTGAAAATTCCAAGATGTCTACTTTCCAACATAATTAAGAGCGCGCCAATTGGGCTTCTGTAGCTCCAGAAAAATCCATTTCGAGTGCAGGGAGGTCAGAATCCAACAACATCTGCAGTCCTTTTTCAGCCTCTGAATCAGATTTTTGCTCAGGTCCCTCAATTTCAGCCAGAAAATACCTAAAATCATAGAAAAATACACAAAGTCATAGTAAAGTCCAAAAATGTGATTTTTGCATAAAAACTAATAATTATATACTAAAAACTAACTAAATCATACTAAAAACTACCTAAAAACAATGCCAAAAAGCGTATAAATTATCCGCTCATCAACATGGCACACCATTATTTTGGAATGTATAAGAAAAACAAATTTTGCAATATACACACACAAATGACATATGCGTTAACACTAAAGGAAGAGGGTAATGACGAACCCTCTCTTTCGTCATCTTCAAAATAAACTAAAAAACAAATACACAACCCAAATTAACAGTGTGCATCCTTTAAATCAAACCTTTTATCTTTCCTAAAACTTTATAACTTCAAAATATTTCTCCCTCCGCCGAGACATAAAGAAAATCGATGTACACAAAGAACAAAAAGAGTTCACAAGAAACACATACCTCCATTCTTCCGCCGCATATGAGATGGACAGCAGCGCAAAAAATCAGTCATCCTCTCCCAACCAGCTGCAACAACAATGCCGATATCCCCTTATTCCACTCCGATCTGGGCAGATGGTGAAACCACTGGCACCAACATTCAAAACCCGCAACAAAATCTTAAACGAAACCCACATAACATTTCCCTATCTCATAATGTCACGGTGTTTTTTTTTTTTTTTTGACCAATGTCACGGTATTTAATTTAATATGCTGCCTCCAGTCCAATTCAATTCCCACTATGGCAAAAAACAATTACAATGACAATCAAAAAGTCCAAACACCCCTAGCCCAATAACTTCTAAATTAATTACTCACACTGAACTAAATTAATTAAGATAGTTTAGCAAAAGTCATCACGTGTCAGCAGTAGATAGAATGTGCTTTATGTCAGTTGCTGTTCTGCAATATTTGTCTTCAACCAACATTTATTTAGACATTTGTCAAAATGTTAAGGTGACAGTAATAACATATATGTGTAGAAAGAATTTTCCTTCTACATCCTAGACCTCATCTTATATGTAATCCTTCGAGGATCATATTATAATGATATTTTCAGAACATACTTATTAATATAAAGGGTAAAGTACTAAATTGGTCTCCTATGTTTGGACGTAATTCTGTTTTAGTCCTTAAGATTTAAAGTGTCCTATTTGAATCCAAAAAAGTTTCATTTAGCATCAATTTAGTCCCACAGTGAGGTCAAACTTAAATAATTAACGGAATGTCCTACATAACAACAGTACAAGAACAAAATCGATAATCTGGAGAATAAGTACAAACTCCAAAGGCACAAAATCAACCGTTGATACATCAATACATTTAATAGAAATAAAATATTTTCTATAGAACTAAAGAGAATGATAAATAAATGTATTAATGCATAACGGTTGATTTTGTGCCTCTAGAACTTGTATTTATTCTCCAGATTATCGATGTTGTTTTTGTACTGTTGTTATGTAGGACATTCTGTTAATTATTTAACTTTGACCTCACTGTGAGACCAAATTAATGCTAAATAAAACTTTTTTAAATTCAAATAGGACACTTTAAACCTTAAGGATCAAAATATAATTACGCCCAAACATATGGAGCCAATTTAATACTTTACCCTAATATAAATATTACAAGATTTATAATTTTGCTTTAATGGTGTCTTCAAAACCTATTTAATCAATATGAATTTGAACTTTTAATATTAATGATAAGTATTTTACTTATTAATATATTAAGAGTTATAAATTAAAAATAAGAAAATTTGACATAATTAAAATTTATTACTGTTAATCTTTTTGCTTAAATTTGATGAGAATTTTGTATCGATAACATATTGAAAAATAAATAAATAAATAAATATAAAATAAAAAATATAAATAAAAAATATAAATAAAAAAAATTTAATATTATTATTGACTAATATTATTATCTTAATATATATATATATATATATATATATATATATATATATATATATATATAATATGTTACAACGCATATATATAAAGAGAGACGAATGTTTATATTATTATTTTGTGTATTTTATCTAAGACTTACTCTTTATTTATCCACCTATTAAATTTATTTTTTTAAAATTTATTAAATTCAATCTCTCTTAATAACAACAACCTCTCAATCTTTAAAAATTCAGCCGCTCATGACATATTGACATCCATATCACAACACCAACCATTTAGGAAGTTATGTTTCCTTAATCAGTTGGCTAAGAAATGGTGATTTTCTGATAAAAGTAAATAAATAATAAAATAATCCACCCGTTTTTGGTTAACAAGGTGGAGTTTCCTCCGGCGAAGTGGAACTAAATAACCACTTGCTTGTAGAATCCCGAAAATGTCCTTACTCCCCGACGAGCTCTGGAGGCGAATCCTCGAAATCGGAATTGAAAATCGCAGCTTCAACTACAAGACTCTCTGCTGTATAACCATCACCTGCCGCCGCCTCGGCCGCCTCTCCGCCGAAGACCCTCTTTGGAACCGCCTTCTCTCCATTGACTTCCCCCTCAACCACAACGTTTCCCCTTCCTCTCTCCCTTCTTCTTCTTCTGCAAAATCCATTTATAAGTTCAGGTTTGAATTGAAGTTCGATCATTGGCTTCCTTCCAATTTTGGATAATTCTATTATCTGGGTATCCAGGAAGTTCAGATTTTTTTTTTCATTTTGTTATCTATGCTAGGTTTTATCAGGTATTTTGCTAGAATTTTATTATCTGGCTATCTGTGAAGTTCAATTTTTTTATTTCTGTCTGCACTTCTGAGCTGCGTTTTTGGGTAGAATTTTAATATCTGGGTATTCAAAAGTTGTTCTTATTTTGTTTATTTGATTTTATTTTTGGTGGTTAGGTTTGAGAGAGACAAGGAGAGGAGAGTAGCGGCTCATAGGAGAGCAGTGCTGAGAAAAGAAAGCCAAGTTGCTGAACATTCTAGAAGGCTTCGTGCCATTGAGACTCGGATCAATCAAGAGACTTCCAAGATGAGAGAAACTGTTGCAGAGTTGTCCAATTTGCGCAGGGTCAGGTACTTTGCTAATCTTATCGTTTTTATTGAACATTTGGTAGCAAAGTTTTCATGCCTGTTATGATGTTGTCATAGTAGTAGTTATTTGCATGCTGATCACATGTTTAGACACAAATGATTTGCAATCTTTATCATGAATGCATTGCTAATTGCCTTGTATTTACTGCAAAATCAAAGTTGTGATTTTCCTCCTACTACTTTGATATTAAAGCCAGTTCAAGTTGAATCCTATGCTATCTTTTCGGCGCTGTATATGCTGGTAAAATTTGGGATGAATATGTAATATGTTATGCCTGGAGGTCTTTAACATGGAAAGGAAATGGGGTGGATTCGCTTATTCATTCCCTGGTCATCATATGCATAACACCGTGCAGCTGTTGTATTGTGTTATATCGATACTTAATTTGTCTTTGTGTGCCCTTTTTGTTGATGTGGTTTTGTGATTGGTTCCTGTAGGCAAGCTTCTGTGGCTTTGAATGTTTGGCAACCGGAGGTTGTTCGAGGTAGGCAAAAGCAGATGGTGGAACAAAGTGTTGTGCCTGCTGAATCTCGAATACATGCGCTTGAAATGGAACTTAGGCTTTGTAGGCAACAGATTATCGGGTTGGAGATGTCCTATGTAAGTGTTGATATTCCCATGTGATATGATCTATAAAGATTCAAAGAGTTGCTGTCACTTACATGAAATTGTACCAGCAAGAGGAAAAGCGCAGACATGCTACTGCAAAGGAAGAGTTAGAATCCATAAATTATCATCCTGTTCAGGAGTATAATGCTGTGACTGCCACGGAAAATGGGCACATCATCAAGCAAAAGAAGTTGAAAAGATGCAATAGCTGTGAGGCCCTAATTCTGATTCTTCCATATATTTTGCCGCGTTGTCTAATGCCAAATTATTGCCTGCCTAAAACTGAATCCTTTTCGG
The DNA here is from genome assembly GCF_014773155.1 of Arachis stenosperma. Taxonomy (NCBI): domain Eukaryota; kingdom Viridiplantae; phylum Streptophyta; class Magnoliopsida; order Fabales; family Fabaceae; genus Arachis; species Arachis stenosperma. The sequence goes on from NC_080382.1 coordinate 110,447,647, forward strand.
CTTCTTTCCTCCAAAGATTTTGACTTGCATCCTGTAGTTTGTTAAATTTCCTTTGTAAATAATACTTACACCTTTTGCATTATTTATTATAGTTATGGGGGTTATTTTTAATATTGGAATTGGCTGCACTTCTGATTGGTTTTCTTGATTGTTTAGTAAGGATACAAAACTAGTAATAAGACATATTTCTTGATTTTGCAGCACATGAAAAACAATGTAAAGCTTCATAGATGGGAATAATTCTTGAAACGAGTACAAGATGATTTCATCGAGAGGTATGAGCAAATGTTATGATCCTTCTTGTGGTAAAATGTGGACCAACTATCTATTTCAAATTGATTTACGAACTAAAAGAAGTATTTTGCATGAAATCTTCACATATTAATCATGATTTGCCATGCATCTTGGTGATCGCTGTACTTGAAAGAAAAAACACTCTGGCATGTGCAATTTAATCTTACATTCTCAAATACTATTTCCTCAACAACAGCAATGCAATGACAACTGCACCTATCACACTTAAAATATACAATTCTTTTTTTTCCTCTCTCGAAATCATTGCCATTGCAATTGAAAACTGGATTCGAGTTGAGCTGCTTTATTGCAAATGCATATTGTTTGTTTACTGATTTAGTAATCCAGAACAATTGATACTCAAATGAATTCGGGAGGGGAGGACTGGTACAATTGCAATTTTTTTATTATTGATATCAATATATCATACAACCTATGCTTTTCCGTTCTTTTCTTGATCGATGATAGTATGTAATGTAAATGTTTGATAATGAATTATAATTACACAATGATATATGTTTTGAATTTTGATAGGCAAAGTTTCATTGGATGTGACCAAAATTTGCGGGGATTCGAAATTACCTGGTCCTTTACTTCCAACCAAGAAGGTTGTGCTTTAATCAAATCCTCTGCTCATTGCATTTTCATGGAAAGGAATGCATTAGCATGGATTGTAACTCTGAGGAACTAACTAGCAACCTACTTAAAAGAAAAGAAAAGGATCTTGGAATGATATCTACTAAGTTAAAGAGTTAGGATGGCAACTGAGCCACTCAATTGTAGCATGTGAACTTCATGGGAAAAGAAAACCATGTGAGGTAGATAGAGTGAAGAAGTAGGATCATATCATAGGTGGGAACAATTTGTATAGTCATGTGGGTTCATTTGCTTCTTCTCCCATGGTTCAGGAACTCATTATTCTTCTGTTTGATTGTATACTTGTTCTATTGGTTGTTGTACACCACCTCTCTCAATTTCTCTGACACACATCACCTTCACCAAGTCACAAGTCACATCAGTGTGAGGTGGCATTAGAACATACTGTTTTCTTTTCATGATGTTCTTCCAACTTATTTAAATTCACAGTAAAATAATTTGATTGGAGGGTCCAACTGGCCCCCTCTCCCCCATGAAAGTAGTTATATGAAGTTGATGTGTGTGGAAAGTTTTCAAGTGATCTAGGAACCTTGGTGTTTCAGTGATTTTAACCGTTGATCTCAATATCAATGCTGAGATCAACTATTAAAATCACTGAAATACAAATATTTCTAAAACACTTGAAAACCTTCCTATAACATTTACTTTTGACTCAATTTTCTTCTTGCACCGAACCGAGTCACTCATTTCTACTGTTGAATGTATGGGAAACAGTGGAGGAGAATGCATGGATTCGCTGTATCAGAAAGAGTACAAATATGTTATGTTAAATCATTGGTTATCTTTGTTTATGGATTTTCAGGTGAAGCATTTATGATTTGGTTAGTTAATGTATTATGTATGCATAAATGGTTTCAGAAGTAGAGCCACTTAGTGGTTGGGGGTAAATTATCTTCATTGTGTAATTTTATTGAATATTTTTATTATTTGTTAAAGCATATTGGTGTGGAAATTTATGTGAACATATTATTTCACACGACATGTTAGATGAAGAAATAGTGCTGTCAGTTTCCCATGTATTCAACATGGTACAGCTAACGTAGCAAATTGTTCTTTTCTTGGTTACAACAGATGTGAAATTTGGCAGAAATTATACATGCACAGTGGAGCCTGATAAATCCCAAGTAGAATTTATGGCGCCAGAATCTTTTCGTTTTTTTTAAAAAAAATATATAAAAAGAGGTGACACAGTGAAAATAGTTGGGGATGAATGCTGATTTGTTTATTTTACAACGTTAAAATATTCTTATCATTCAAAAAATTCTAATAATAAGTGGTATAAGTATGATGGTTTTGAGTTTTAGTTTGTAAGAATTGTAAAAAAAAAAAAAAGAAATGATTTAATCGAGGTGTGTTTTTCTATTAAATTCTTTTGATGTTTTTTTTTCATGTTTGTTATGTCTTGGAATTAGAGGAATTAGTCCGACATTGAAGGTTTTAAAAGCAAAGGAAGCACAATATAGTGATTGTGCAGAATTAACATTCACTTGATGACTTGAAACTGCGGGTGCTGTTTTTTTACTTTTTTTTAATATTTACTTATTTAATCTCTGAGAAAGAAAACTACAGGTGCATTTAGTTTGTATTTTTATTATTGTCTATTTTTTGGATTTTGTAAAATAAAAAAATACTAAAAAATAAAAACAGACAATAAAAGCACAAATCAATCACCGCTAAATTTTGGACTTAATACTAGTGCCAATCACGGTGACCTGCATCATCACTTTTGTTTATTTATTTATTTATTTTAATTATGTTATATCTTAGTCACTTTATTTTTTATCAACTAATATTTATTAATATAATAATTTTAGACGATCAAACTTTTTACGTAACCAAGTTTAATTAAGTCATGATATATACGCATTTTTTCTATTTTTTTCCTTCTCTTTTTTTTTTTATCATCAATATTCTTATTGTCATTGACGATATCATTTTTTTCTTCTTTTTATACTTTTTTTTATTTATCTTTTTTGTTTGTTTATTTGACTGTGTATTTTTAAAAATTTTATGGAAAAAAAGAATAAAAAAAATATAACACAAAAAAATAATGATGATAATGATAAAGAATAACATTAAAATTTTTTATATACACACCAAAATTTATTATCTAAAACATAGAATTTGAATTGATTTTCAAGTCACATTGCAAGATAGTTTGTTGTTTAGGATGTAAGAGTGTATAATTCAATTTTAAAACAAATTTGTTTAAGCAAAATCTTCCATTTTTAAAGTAAAACATAAGAAGATATAGAAAAATTTTATATCAACAACAAAACATAAAAAAGAAGAAGAACATGTTAGGAGAAAAAAAAAAGATAAAATAGAAAAAAAAAGTAGTAAAAAAAGATATATTGGGAAAAATTCCAGTATCATGATTAAAAAATTTTGATGCTATTTTTGTTTCTGATAACTTTTAATTAATTAAGACTGCGTTTGTTTATCGAGAAAAGACACTGAGACATGGATACAGAGATACAAAATCGTGTTTGATAGAGGAAATATGGACAGAGACAATGTGTCCAGAGACACTGAATTAGTGTATTTTGTGTCCATCCTAACAAGAAAGTCACGAAGACACTAACAAGAGACATAACTTATTTTTTATTTATTTTTTATTATTTTTGTTAATTTTTTATAATTATATTTTTCATCTCAAATTTTTTTAATAAAAAAGGAGAATAAATTGAATTTTCATAAAAAAAATGAGAATAAATTATTTGTTACCGTTAAAAAAATTTAGTGTCAAAATTTAGAAATTTTTTGTGTCAAATAAAAAAATTTGATGCTATTTTTCTTATATATTCTAAAAAATTTAAAACTCTACTATTTCTCTTCTTCATCATCGTCGTTGTTTTCTTTTTTTTTTATTTTTCATCTTTTTCTTTTTATTTCACCTTCTCATAATTTTTTATTTTTAACCTCTTAAAAAAATAAAAATAAAAAATCAAACAAAAAAATAACTTGAATAATGCCAGAAAGAGGAGAAAGAGAAAAAAAATACAGTAACAACATCAACAATAAAAGAACAATGAGAAAAAAAATCATGCAAAAAAAATGCTAAGAATAAAAGAAAGTGTATGATTTACGTACACTTTATGTGAATGGTTTTTATTAGATTTAAATTAATTAAATTAAATTTTAATTGACAAAAATATTTAGATGAATAATGAAATTCTTATCTATATTCAATTATTAGTTGAATTATAAATTGAGTTTTCGGTAATAATATATAGATATCGGTGATTCTACTGAGTTTTGGAGAAAAATGTACTATTATAAAACTTTTACCGTAATTATTTATTTGAAGTTATTTTTATATAAATATAATAATTAAAAATTATTAAATAATATTTTAATTAAATAAATTAAATTATTTAATAATTTTAATATATTATTTTTATATAAAAATATCTTCACTGTTTAATGATTTTTAGACTTTTTCTTATTTTTATATAAAAATATCTTCACGGATCGGAGTAGTCACCAAATTTTGTACATTTCATGAAATAAAAACCACGCATATAAAAGAGGAGATATAATTAATCAATATCGGAACAAGACGCTTAATAACGTCAAAATTAAGTTTTAAATATCTGATTAAACATGTAGTAGTGGTATCATCAGTCATCACGGGTCATATCAAGCGTGAAAACTGTTGTAATCTAGTTGTTAGGAGTTTTTCTTTAAATATGGAGAACTAGTTATTAAACTTAATCCAGTGGTTCACCCAAAATGTGATAAGAATATGTGATGCACAATTTTTGCACTACATACAAGCAAGACTCTGTAGCAAAATATTTTATTTATTTTATAGATTATCATGTATGTTCAAATAAGTATAAATATATATCAGAATGATTAGAGCTTTCTTTTCCAAATTTTAACACAACTATAAATCTCAATAATTGAAGGATAAAATGTCTGATAATAAAAGTAGAAACAGCCTTCCATTCCACCATCTGACCTATAAACTATTTAATTATTATAACATGAAAGAGTAAATCACGTATATAAAATAATTTTCGTTTAACATTACGCGTTTGTTCAAAATGGTCTTCTTTAACAAGCATGCCTCTTGAAGTTGAAAACATTGGGAAATTATCAAACTATTCTAAAAACTTAGACACAAATGCACAATAGCATTTAGGAGACATATGATTGGCAGAATATTTGTATATTTTTTTATGTAAATTTCCTAGAGTAAGATTCTTAGGATATGAAAATATTCTGCGAGCCACACAATCTCACATAACATATCCTAAAAATTAAAAAGAAAATAAAAAAGATGGCAATGATTTCACAATATCTATATGTTCTAGGTTTTCATGTATGGGCAGTTAGTTACATTTGAAGATGTATGAAAATTTCTTTCCCAATGAATCAATATCCGTTATCATGATTATTAAATAATTGAATATCAAAGTTGATTGGTTGACCAATTTGTTGAATCAGCAAAAACAAAAAATGAGAGTGTACCATTTATATCATCACTTTATGAAAACGCACATGGTTGAACCACGCCGAGCGATGAATGCACTGTGGCATATGGGACAGTAGCTTAGGTGAAAATACGTGTAAATCTATGAAGGTGGATATATGATATATACGTACAAATTCCATGTTGTGGTATCAATAGATCTTTACATGAAGCTAAGGTAGCTATGGTCAATTCCATGTGGGGTACATGTTTTCATGACTTTTTAAATCAACACATTGAAAACTCATCTCTAAAAAGGAGATGGAGCCATGAGCCACATTCAATCTTCCCTCTTAAATGCCCTTATTACTCACTCCCCACCGACTCTAATAATATTCTAAATAATAATAATAATATAATATGTTACTTAGTAACTCTAACCTTATTTCTCGTTGCTAATATAGTATAAAACCGTTCGTAACGCTTGTCGGTAATTAAATAAAATATTAATAAAATATTATTATAATTTATCCAAATAATACTTTATATATATATATATATATATATATATACAAAAAAAATTGTGTTAATGTGTCCGTATATTGTGTATGGTGTTGTATGTTGTGAATGTCCATAGGTTAAAAGAGTAACACTATGAGTAGCCGCTATATAATAGGTGATATATTAGAGGCAAAGAAAGGAGTTTAGTTCTCTAAATAACGCACAAGTATTAGCCATTAAAATACTGAAAGAGATATTATTTGAAAACTAACATTCTGTCTGTCTTAATAAAGGAGGCCAAGTAAATCAGAGTTAGATCTTCTGTTAGAAAACCTAATTCCTCTAAAGCAAGCATGGGGGTACGGAAGGCATGTAATTGCTGATTACCTTTTCTAGCAAGTGGTGATAATGGTTTAGTGTTGAAGAATGGTTAGATTTTGCATTGTTCATATTGTCCTCTCTCATAAGAAGGAAGGAGCAAGACCTATGGAAATTGCATTGACAGTGACACAAACTCGCTACTAACACATGCTTTCAGTACATAGCCACAGTTTGACCACATGGTTAAGAATTAATTTGAGGAGCCTCTTAAGAAATTAAAGACACACCCAACTTACAATATTTCAATTATATCATATAAATTACTATATTATTAATCTTTTTTCATGTCACTAGAGATGTTTTTGTTTTAGCGTTTTTTGGGAGACAATTAAGTATCTTTTAAAAATTATTTATCATTCAGTCTTTAGAAGAGAAAAAAACTAAAAAACAAGTAATTTTTTATAAAAAATAAGTAATTTTTTATAAAATAAATATTTAAATTAATTAAATAATATTATTTAAATCAAAAGACTAACTAAAGACTGAAAATTTAAAAGACAGGTAATATTTTTTGACAAAACATAAAGTGCCGTTGTGGTAAAATGACGACACCTCAATAAATAATCTAAAAATGATGAAATTTTGGTAAAAATTTAAAAAATCGTATTATTTAAAAGATGCTTTATAAATATTTTACAAGCAATCAAATAACGAAAAAAAGTAATTTTAATAAAATAACATAGTATTGCTAAATTTCCTAACTCTTTACTGGTAACTTTAAAAAAAAAAAAATAAAATAGTGATATATTGGGTAGTTGGTTTATCACGAGCTTAGTAACCTTTTTGATATGCATGTACAATATATAGTAATATCCATGATCAATGGTTTTGAATAATTTCATTTGAAAAAAGTACACAAAGTAAAAGGTTTATTATTATTCTGCACGGTGACACAGACTATGTAGTGTAGTATAGTATATAGTGACCATAATAAATCACTATATATTCATCCCTTTGTTCAAATTCAACATTATCTAAACATTCCCCCAAAAGCTAGCAGCAACCCTTACTGAAATCACCCAATGTTATGCACATTTTTATGGTCTTTTCTGCTCTCTTCTGTGCAAATTTCATTAATTGTTACCAGTCCGCTAAATTTGGCAGGACTACTTCCCAAACATTCACTTTTCTTGTTTCCATCGCTCCAGAACCCAAAATAACTAATTATTAGAAAATGTGTAATGATGATGATATACAATTTTTTTTTATTTTTTCTTTTTCGTTTATATATTCACTTAAAATTTATAATATTATTTTAAAAGTAATTAGATATTGAGTTTCAAGTAATTACACACAGAAATATGTACGTTTCTCATTGGAAAATAATGTCAATTCTTGCTTTCAAATTTTGTGTTCGGTTAATAAATTGGAGATGTCCCATTTAATTTTTAATAAATTAAAAGAATAATAATAGAAGATTAGAAGAAAAGTATACCCAGCTTTGCATCTATCCATCCATCCCCATCTTTTCAATTTATTAGATGTTTACCAAAGTCTCACCATGTATAAATTTAATTTAGCCATTGGTGATTGATTATTAGCTTGCTAAGAGATATACATCAAATGATCCAAGAAAAACCCTACAAATAAATTCAATCGAATAAAAGGGTATACGTATACAAGATCAATAATATACTATTCACTTTCCTAATAACTTTGTTGACACAAGCCATGGTGCCACGTGACCCATAAAATAAAATTTAAAAAAAAAAAAGGAAGAAGAGAATTAATACATAGTTGAAACTTGAAACTCGTCGCTGACTTTGGTTTTTCTATATATAATAATATTGAGTAATAATGGATAATTATAAAAATAGCAGTAGAAAATAAGGGATAGTGAAAGAGTTAGGTGAGAGAGGAAGGGCATGGTAGATGTGAGTGTGTAAAAAATAAAGTGCAATTTAATTTGGGTCTCTCTTAGTGTTTTAAAGTCATCAAGTATATATAAAGCATTCACATGCATTGGTACTATTTGAAAGCTCTATCTCTTTCTCTTTCTCTTTTCTTCTCTTGTTGTAAAAACTAGTAGCATAGCATAAAAGAGAGGTGAGTGAGTGAGTGAGTGAAGAGAAGAAAGAAAGATGGGAAGGCCTCCATGCTGTGACAAAGTTGGAATCAAGAAAGGTCCATGGACACCTGAGGAGGATATCATCCTTGTCTCTTACATCCAAGAACATGGTCCTGGAAATTGGAGATCAGTCCCTACTAATACTGGTAATTCTATATTATATATTTTAATTGGAATTGAGTCCATGAATTTGACAATGGAATAACAATGTTAATTATTTGTTGAAAAGGGTTGTCAAGATGCAGCAAAAGTTGTAGGCTAAGGTGGACTAATTATCTAAGGCCTGGAATCAAGAGAGGAAACTTCACTCCCCATGAAGAAGGAATGATTATTCACTTGCAAGCTCTTCTTGGTAACAAGTAATATTCTCCCACATAACAAATTCAATTAATATTATTATTGTTTAATTTGTTGAATTAAAATAATATTTATTTATATATATATATATATAGATGGGCAGCCATAGCTTCATACCTTCCACAAAGAACAGACAATGACATAAAGAATTATTGGAACACACATCTAAAGAAGAAGCTCAAGAAATTCCAACAGCAACAAACAGGTTCCATGGATTCTTCTTCTCATCAGCACCTTCAAGCGTCATCTAAGAGCTTCAGTGACAGAATTTCATCATCAGATAATAAGTCTTCTACTCAGTGTTCATCAATTACCACATCCTATGCATCAAGCACTGAGAACATTTCAAGGCTTCTAGAAGGTTGGATGAGAACTTCTCCAAAACCATCTTCATCATCTTCTCCATTCATCATCAAAGGAGGAGGAGGACCATCATCAAATCATCATGAGATTGATGAAGAAAACAATAACAACAACAATGATAATAAGGAGGTTCTTCTAGTCAAGTCTGTTTCTATGCCTGCTTTGAATCTTGAGCTTCATCATCATCAGAATCATCATCAAGACTTTGAATCTATTCTTTCCTTTGAGAATCTCAACACTACTACTGCTTCTTGCTGGGACAAATCTACTTGTGATTCTATGCCTAATAATAATAATCACAAATGTTCTTCAGAACCTGCTGCTGCTACTACTTTTTCTCATCATCATCATCATCATCATGAAATTGAGGAAGAAGAAGAGGACTATGAGGATCAAGAGGAGAGGAAGAATAGTAAGAGTAGCAGGGATAAGAATAATAATGACAATAATAACCCTCCATTGTCATTCCTTGAGAAGTGGCTATTGGATGAGAATGTTGGTCATGGTGAGGAGATCATGGAGCTATCTCCTATCTTCTAATAACATTCAAATTATATATATTCAAAAAAAAAAAAAAAGAACACACCATTCCCTAAGTTTGGGATATGTGATGTTACTTTAATAATTTCAAAGGAGGATTAAGGAAGTGGAAAGAAGAAGCTGCAAGAGGAGGATAATGGAGAAAAAGAAGGAAAAAAAAAGAAATATCTTGATCTTTCTGACTAGGGTAAAACTAAATCTATCTTTTTCTTTTCTTTTTCTTTTATTCTATATATATATATTAATTACTATTATTATAACTATTATTAGATGTGTTAATTGGAGGTTCTGAGAAGTTTAGGATCTCTATTCAACTTTGTAACTTGATGTTTATTTTATGATGAATTTGGTTTAATTGTTTGCATTGATAATTAAGTAGTTACTTATATTGCATGTTAATCTTTAATTTCTTTGTAGAGAGCTGCAGATAAAGTTAATTGTTAACTTTAATTTAGCACAAATACATACGAAGAAGACTTGAGAAACTTTCATGATTGTCAACTCGAATTATGAATAATATTCTGGAATATTTGCTTCAAGGAACACTTCAAAACAATATTAGTTACTAACCTTATTATATATGCTGTTTTAATTTTCTGTTTCTTCTTTTTCATTTTTATTTTAATTTAATTAGTTACTTCTGATTAATACAGTGAACTGTGTATGTACTTAACAAGTTACCGGGAAAAATGGAAGATACATAATGAAGAGCACTGTGTTTATTACGGATCCATTTAATTTCAATTTATGAATCTTGGCAACTAGTTAGTAGCTAGTAGAATATGTATTATCACCCTAAAATAATAATAATAATAATAATAATAATAATAATAATAATAATAAGTAGCATATATAAAAGACTTCTTGTATGTTCTTACTTTATTAGTAAAAGCTAAGGTTATTGTTTTGATTATATTATGTAGAGTATTCAAGACATTATATATATTATATTAATTAATAAGAATATAGTTAAACAAAAATCATAGCGTCCCATGAAGTTAGAACTTTAGGTATAAAATAATTCAAATATAAATAATATGATTATTGTGTAAAAAGAATTACAATGAAAGTAAATCAAAATTGAAAAAAAATTTTTGTGCTCTTAAAAAAATAAATATCTTCAATAATTGATACCGTATAGAGGAGAAAAATATGACATGACTATAGTGTCCAAGTGTACAATTTAATGAACATAAAAAACATATATATATATTCTTTGTTATTGTCGCCAGGAACTCTTTATTGGCTAACTTTTTAATTGTTAGGCTAAATCATTAGTTGAATTATTAATTATTACCATATAAATCAAATACACGAAAACAAAGCATGAAATTTGTTTATCAATTTTGGTCATATCAATAATTTAGGGAAAAGGGTACATGAATTTGACACAATAAGAGATCAGATCATATTAGCAACAATGGCCAAAAAACAAATGATGGGTAAAAGATCAGAGACCAATGCCACCAAATATCTGGATCGTAATATAAGACTCAACCTATATACTTTACATTATTAATAATCATGAAATTGAACCATGACTTTTTATTTTCATGTGTGAGATGGGGAATATAATGTCATTCAATTTATATATACGATAATATGAATGGTACTATATATATATTGCATAAAATTAAATAACCCTTGCTAGCTAAAAAGGAAAACATAGCTATATAAGAGAAAAACATTATGCTGTCACGAAATTCTTGCTAGCAAAATAAGGTATATTGACATGCTTGAAAGTCCATTTTTTATTTATTTTTTCCAATTTGGAAAAATTTTTGTATTGGAAGCATGTGATATTCCTTTTACTTTTCGGTGTGAGAAGCTGGCTACCATTGTTATTCTCATGGATGCCATATATGCATATATCTAATCTAATTAACTTTCACAGGATGCAACATAAAATTTGGGTTGGACTATTCTATATTATATGCTTTTGTGTGCATCTAGCTAGCGACTATCAAATTAAAGGGCAAAAATGCTGGACCAATCATATGGTGCCACATGTCTCTTTTTTTTTTTGGGCTCCTATTTAATTTAAGATATACTAGCATATACTAGTATAATAATGCTGAAAAACAATAAATGAATAGTGATTAATATATAATGACAATAATAATAACAGCAATAATTTGATGTTAAAATTTGTGGATAGCCTCCCTTGACTTTGAGCGTATATTTAATGCAGCAGCTTTGGGACTAAATGCGGCATGTTTTGATTGGCAGTGGACAACTAGAGGTGAGGTGCATCATTTAATAATTTTCTATAATAGATAGTTATATTCTTTTCAAACTAAATACTACTAATAATAATAGAAAATTTATTGGTGTGAATATTAAAAGTTAAATTTATAATCCATTTAATTAATTTAGGTTAGTCAAATAGTTCGTTTATTCATTTGGTTAAATAAATCGTCTTGTATATATAATAATTTATTAATTAACGATAAATTTTTAAATAAATTTTTGATTTATAATAAATTAATTCTTAACCTAACAAAAATTGGAGAATATGATAGAAAATAAAAAAAATTGTAATTCATTAATGTATTAAAAAATGTGAAAAAAACACATCTTTTTCTTCAAAACCCTAATAATTCTTTTTTTTTTTTAATGAAATACTCATTAGTAAAACTCTACTAATAACTTATAAGGATAATAATTTTTCTTCAAATGAAATAACATTTTAAATTTGCAAATAAATAAAATTACCACTTAAGAAGAGAAGCTAAGAGAATATTACTCAATGAAAGTCAAAATTTACCTAAGTAACACTATTCATATATCTTTGTGTTTTCCACCCCACTCCATCATTTAATCACTCCACGCAAATATATACGTTACTATCACATGTAGGAGTGGTTAAATTATTAGACTCTTTTTCTAGAAAAAAGTTGAGGCATGGAAATAATAATTCATAGTATCCTAATCTTGTGAGACTCCCTCAAGGACAGAGAAAGCATGTGAGCAATTCCAAAAAGTAAAATGAAAAGTGAAAACAGAAGTTGTAACGGCAATTAAATGAAAATGTAGGGCTATGGTAGAGAAGTGTTGGATCATTTATGTTTGAGATGAAATATGCTTAACTTATAGGCCACATCTTTTTTTTTTCTTCATTGCCTACTTTTATGGGTAACGGAAATTGTGGATTCCAATTTTTTTAATTTCTTTTATCTTTTCTTTTTTCCCTTTCTTCATACTCTAAATGAAAATGATGTTTTCCTCTGTTAATATATGTTGAATTTCCTATGCTTATTATATCTCTTTTTAACTTCAATGTATTGTGTATTATGTTTATCTCTATGTTTCTCACTTTGGGTTTATAACCCTCTAAATATACATTAATTATGTGAACAAAATAAAGAATAAAAGAATTTTAATTTTAATATTATATATTATTACTAATATGTAATATGTATAAAATATCTTATATACATATTTACATATTTTTCACTCAATTTTCATTATCTCAAAAGTCATTTAGGTAAAATCATATGTATATATAACCCAAACAAAATGTAATTTTATACTGATAACATGGATACAATGAGATACATTTTAACTAATATGATTTAAATAATTGATCATGTTTATATTATTGACTGGTAGTAATTCTTTCATTATAGATGAATTTGACAAAACCTTTTAGTTGAATTAAAATTTATATCATATATAATTGTAGTTATAGAATTTTATATTAATCCCAAGTCATATAAATAGCAAAAATTTTTATATACATTAAATTATTCAAATTAACATAATAAACACTGTTAACGAAATTGAAATTAACAATAATTCTGAAACTACATATCATGTTTTAAATATTTGGGAGCATTCTATTATAATTAAAAAATTAATAAATCAATAAACGTTATTTTTTTATAATCACTTGTCAAAATGATAATTGTATGTTGATTATTTTTTTTAATCCGTATCATCTATATGTTTATACATAAAGTGATTTATGAATTTTTCCTCTTCTAATAATTAATGATATATAAACATTATCAAAATACTATATATATATATATATATATATATATATATATATATATATATATATATATATATAAAGTATATCTTAATGTGAGACAGCATGAATGAAAAATATATTTTAAGTTTCTACCATAAATATATATCTTTAAGGTTTTATATTCTGATTTTTCTTAACTTTTAGTCTATTTTTTAACTCTAGATTTTAATTTATGGTTCAATACTATTAAAGTGTGATATTTATAAGAATATTAAACTTTTCATAAGGGGCGAAAAAGTTATATTCAGAAATAGAGGCTAAAACTTAACATTAAGGAAAACAAAACAAAAATTATATAAAAAAGAAAATTCAAATGATTATATTTTTAGAAATTTTAAACCTTTGTACTTTAAACTCTCTGATTCAACCAACAAATATATCCATGTGAAAAGTGATGTGAATTTCGGATGACATAGAATGAAGTGCAAGTCTCTGTCATACAAAAGATTGAAGTTGTACGATGATTTTGTTCATGACAAACATAAATAACGAGATCCAGATCTCAGATCTGGCTCTGTATACTATTGTGCTCTGTATATCCGTAAGATTATCAAAATTATGTGTTTCTTTGTTGGATTCTTATCAGTACGCTTGCTATTTAATTTTCAAATGACGTATGTTTTCAAAAGTATTTTAGTCCTTTCGAGTGGAAAAAGTTTTTTCGATAAAATTTATAAAAAAAAAATGGATTGAAGAGACAATGTTATTACTTATTACCATTTCTTTATTTCAAATTCTCAATGTTTTGACGAATTTGTTATTTTATGGTGGGTGTACTAATAATAAAGACTGTAATATTTAAGTTAGCATGATTGCGAGAAACATTCGGTTAGAAATTATATCTGAATATACAAATTTAAAATAATCAATATAACTAGATTTAGTTGATTTTAGTACAATAAGAGTTGTTCTTTTTACAAACTATTTTTTATTTAAGATATTAATTCTTTTCATAAAGTATCTTTCTATGAGTTGTTTCCTTTTATATTATGGTCTTTTATTCTCCTTAGGTCTATATATAATTGTTCGCGAGTTATTTAGAACAATGGGATCTATAGGTGACGAGTTTGGCGGCGTCAAGTCCGATGGAGTGAAAGGAGGAAGGGGTGACTTCAAAGACATTTCGACGCTCAAGTCAAAATAGATCTAAGAGGTAGGGTTTTAGAATTTGTGTGTGACGACGTACCTAGGAGGAGTCTAAGATTTCCTTTATATGGGCGCTTTTTTTATCTGAGAGATCTTTCAAATGGGAAAAGACACAATTTGTATCTGAATGATGGTGAGTGAGCTGAAGCAGTTCAGAAGGTCCTGGATTCTTGGGGCGAAGGGGTCGAATTGGGCTTGAGGGCCGGATTCGTCGTTGGGCTACTAAGGCTGGAACCCGAGCCTGCAATAGTGCCCCCAGACATGGCGTGGCCCTGGCAGGGATGTCACGTTTTCGTGGACCCAGGTCAAACCTGACTCCTGGTAGGTCAGTTGGAATCTAACGGTTTTTGAAGGGTTTCTAATCCTAGAGATTGTGCGTGCGGTTCTCGAGACATCACGTCAATTGATGTGAAAGGGCTCATTAATTGCTGTCGCGCTTGATTTTATCCTATTACCGTCCTAACTTTTTGTATTCGCACTTTTTGAATGCCTTCGTTCAAAAGCTACTTCAGTTACATTTGTAGCTTTATTTCCTAACTTCCTCTTCATCACCTTCGTGTGTGCTTCCTTCTTTTCCATTTTTCTTTGGTTCTTCGTCGTGGGAGCTGCTTCGACCACTTCTGGAATCGTCTTTGCTTAGAGGCATTTTTTTGCACTTTTTCGTCGTTCATTGTTCGTGATATTCAGCTACTTCCTAATCAAGTAAGGGTTTTTTTTCTCCCTCGTCGATTTTTCTTGTATTTTTGTTTACTGTTATGGCAATGCGATTGATAGCGTAGCTCCACCATGAAGGTGGTTTTAGGAGGTCTAGAAGGGGTGCTACAGCCTCTCCATTTAGGACTTAGGCTTAGCTTTTCCTTGAGTTTTAATAGTTTTTGGACTGTTTATCTATAGCTCGTAGGCTTACAGTGGTGGTGGTGGTGCCCCGAATTTGTAAGTATAGTGTGAAGGAGAGCTGAACCTCAATGAGAGCTCGTATTTACGGTTGAAGGGGTTCTCTTGACGTATTTCTAGTGTAATACCAATGCTGTAGAGACCCCTGATAAACCCCAATTTTACGGTTTATCTTGTATTGAATTTAGAGTATTATGATGACCTTTACCCACATTTATTCAATGAAATAGCATGGTTTTATAACTTCTCCTTTAATTGTGCTTAAGAGTGAAAACATGCTTTTTAGGTCTTAAAATAGTTAAATTTAATTCACCTTGATTCCATTAGATGCCTTGATATGTTTGTTAAGTGATTTGGTTTAGGAGGCAAAGATTGGATCAAGGGAATGAAGAAAGAAAGCATGAAAAGTTGGAGAACTCATGAAGAAATGAAAGAACCGGAAAGCTGTCAAGCCGACCTCTTCGCACTTAAACGACCATAACTTGAGCTACAGAGGTCCAAATGATGTGGTTCCAGTTGGGTTAGAAAGCTAACATCCGGGGCTTCGAAACGATATAAGATTTGCTACAGTTGCTACACGTATGGTGGCGCGCACGCGCATAGTACGTGCACGCGCCGTTGCTGCCACCTGGTTCACTTAAAGCAAAACATGGCCAGCGAATTCTAAAGCCTTGTGGGCCCAATCCAACTCATTTCTGATGCTATTTAACCCAAGGAATGAAGAGGGAAACATATGTTAGTTACCATTAGTCATAGTTTAGTTTTAGAAGTAGTTTCTAGAGAGAGAAGCTCTCACTTCTCTCTAGAATTAGGATTAGGATTAGTTCTTAGATCTAGGTTTTAATCTTTGCTTTCTTCTACTTCTATCTCTCAATTCTTTGTTGCTACATTCATCTTCTTCTACTCTTTTGTTGTAATTTCCTTTATGATTGTTCTTATATTTTGTTGTAGATCTACTTTTGTTCTTCCTATTCTCTTTCAATTCAATTAGAGGTAATTCATAATAATTGTGTTCATTTGATTTGTTGTTGTTTAGTTCCTTGCAATTGAGTAGTGTAGATTTACTTTTCTTGCAATTTTACTATGCTTTCCTTTTATGCCTTCCAAGTGTTTGATGAAATGCTTTGTTGGATTTTAGAGTAGAATTTTATACTCTTGGCTTGGAAAGGTAACTTAGGACCTCTTGAGTTACTAATGTCCAAGTAATTGATGATTGGGATCCATTGACTCTAGTTCTCACTAATTGAATTAGTGGAGAGTTAGGACTTATGGACTAGGATTGATATAGCTCATTTGACTTTCCTTTACTACTAGTTAGAGGATGATTTAATGAGATTAATCCTTGCCAATTCTCATATTGTGGTTAGTGATTAGGATAGAGATCCTTGACCACCAACCCTTGCCAAGACCTTTTTAGGCCTTAGTTTACTTTCTTGTCATTTATCTTTCATGCTTCTTATCAAAACCCCAAAATAACTCACAACCAATAACAAGACACTTTATTGTAATTCCTAGGGAGAACGACCCGAGGTTTGAATACTTCGGTTTATAAAATTAGGGGTTTGTTACTTGTGACAAACAATCTTTTGTATGAAAGGATTATTGTTGGTTTAGAAACTATACTTGCAACGAGAATTCATTTGTAAAATTCTATACCATCAAAAATCCAATCATCAACCCCTTCGCGTCTTGGTGAGGAAGATTTACAGGATCTTTGGGATACCGGTGTGATCTGTGGTGGAGGCGCTGCAAAGGAACATTATGAACTCTCCATCCCCGACCCCTAGGAGCGCGTTTGCTATGTAAATATGGAGGCTCTCCAGGTTTTTGATTGGATGTGGGTATATAAACACATGTTTGATATTGTAGGGGTTCGTTTTTTCTTTTCCGACATTATGATCGGGCTCCTGAACTGGTGTAGTGTTCCCCCTTCACACCTTCATCCTAATAGCTGGGTGGCTATTAGGTGTTTTGAGCTTGTGTTCGAGTATCTTGAAATCCTGGCCATTGTGGAAGTTTTCTGTACTTCTTCATACTCACCGTGCCGCACCCTGAAGCTAAGCACAAGAAGGGCTATATGTCCTTCCGATCCGTTCAAGGTTGGAAGATTATCGGACTCTTCGGGGACTCCTTCCATGGGTTCAAGGAGGAGTACTTCAAGGTGAGGCCGGCAAGGGGACATCATCCATTTTGGCTGACTTTGGAGGGGGAACAAAGGTTCCTGACTTACTGAAAGTATGAGGCCACTGTGGATTATTTAGTAAAAATGTCTTACGAGGGGCTAAGTCGAGAGATTAAGAATATAGTCGAGGTATTAACGATCATTTTTGCGAATAGGACGCTAAACCACCGACATGTGATG
Organism: Arachis stenosperma; assembly: GCF_014773155.1. NCBI lineage: Eukaryota > Viridiplantae > Streptophyta > Magnoliopsida > Fabales > Fabaceae > Arachis > Arachis stenosperma. Next base: position 110,465,666 of record NC_080382.1, read on the forward strand.
GGTGACCGAAAAGTCGGTTGCCAATATGTTGGTAGGTTTCTCTCTTTTCACTTTGTTTTTGTACCCCCTTCTGTATGCTTGTTCTCATAAGATATTTCTGTTTGCAGTTAATATGGCTGGTACAACCATGGAAACCTCATGGTTGCCTTCCTTGATGTGGAAGAGCCTCATGTTGAGGAGGTCCATGCCTCAGGTGCCAATGCTGAGGGGCATCGCGAGGTCACGATCACCTAGGCTCGGATAGAGGTATTTGCGGTGCGGTTTGATTCAGTTATTTAAGAAAAAATCATTCGATCCAATTCATTAATTTTTCGGTTTGATTTGGCTCGATTTTTTATTGAGACCAACCAAACCAAATCAAATCAATTAAAATCAGTTTAGTTTGGTTCGATTTTTTCGGTTTTTCAATTAATTCAAAAAATATTCTATTTTAATCATATATAATGCACCGAAATCAAATATCAGAACAAAAAAAATTAAAATAGAATCAAAACCCTAACTAAAAAATAAGAATCCAAAACAAATAATCATAAAAAAAATTATAATAAAAAATTAGAATAGAATATACCATCAGAGATAAGAATACTCAGATCCAAAACCCTAAACAAAAACTCATGACCAAGAACAATAATCACAACCAAAAATCAAAATAACAAATCAGAACATAAACAAGTATCAGATCAGAACCAAAAAATAAAACTAATAACAAATAGTTAGATCCAAAAATAGTTTAGAATTGTAAATCACATATATGCGAAGACGAGGCGCTGCAAACTATGAAGATGATAACGCTGTGAACTGAAAAAGAAGGCACTATAATTTGAGAAGACAGCGGCTGGACGACTGAACGTAGATAACAAAGAGGAGTAGAGGACTGTGAGTCTGTGACTGGGAGTGGAGAGTGCAGCTGTGCGTGGGGACGACGACGGCTGCGTGGCGCCATAGAGGAGGATGGAGAGAAAAGCACTACAAAGGAGAAGGCTGGGTCATGCCGCCATAGGATGCGTGTGAGTTAGGGTGTTGTGGCTTGTGAGGCAGCGTCGACGGTGGGGTAAGAGGGATGATTTCATCTCTGTGAGAGGACGTGGGAGACTGGGAGGGAGTGCTTTCAATGTAGTGAGTGTGAAGTGTGAAGACTGAAGATTGAAGAGGGAGAAGGGTTAGGTCATTTGGCTTGGGCTTGAGCCCTGGGGGTTGTAATTCAGGGTTTCCATTAAATACTAGTTCGATTTGGTTTGGTTAGGGTTTTCCTTAGCATAATCAAAACCCACCGAACCGCAACAAAAACTGTAAAACATCATTTTTTGGTCTTTTCGGTTATTTTGGTTTTTTGTTTTTATGGTTCGGTCCATCAATTTTGTTCGAATTGGATCAATTTTGAATACCCCTAGGTTGAGGATAATCTCCATGAGATCACACATCGTTTCCTTGGAAAAAAATGAAAGACGACATCAAGCGGAAACGAGAAGGAGGTTGTCGTCCCTTCTGTGATGGAGAAGGCTCTTGGCTTTCATTGATGAGAATTTGCTTTCGGTGACAGAGGAGTTCTTTACCGACTGCGACTTGGTCGCTTAAGCGAAGTGGGTCTACTGCTTTTTGCTCTGTTATGCGACGGTGGTTCGCAAAATGGAGACAATTATGGGGTAGTCACGTATTTTGGATGGGAAGCTTCACCAAGATCAATTTGACTTGACGACTGTCTGTATCAAGGTGGAGAGAGAGGCAAAAGAGGCCGTGGACAAGATCCAGCATCTTTCTGACCTCGAGACGTCTTTGTAAGTGCCACCTTCAAAGGCTGAGCGTCGCGTAGAGGAGGCCGAGAAGAGGGCAAAGGACGTTGCAGATAAACCTCTACAATCGGGGCGGTTAGGGGCATGTAGTTTGTGAACCTTCCAATTCTTGGGGGTTGGGGGGCTTGTTCGCTTGTTCTTTGGCTCCTTCCCGGGCAGCTTGAGAAGGGATGTTTTGACGATTAGGCGGGTTGTTTGTGCTCCATTTATTGGCTGCCATAACCTGACTCACCTCTTCGTCATTTATGTATTCCTTGGCCACTGTTTAGATTTCATGCACGGTCCAAATAGGCTTTGTGGTAAGGTGTTTATGGAAGTCTATGTTTATCAGTCTGTTGGTCAGGCTGAGGCTTGCGACCAAATCTTTAAGGTCGTCAATTTCTAGGCATTCATCATTAATTAGTCTAATTTTCTCATCGGTTCGCCGTCTTCTTGAGTCACCCCTAGGAGATTTATGGGATGCTTTGCTTTGGCGATCTGAGTGGTGAATTTGGTTAGAAATTTTTTAGAGATATCCGAGAAGAACCTGATAGATCCTTGAAGGAGTGAGTTAAATCACTTGATCGTTGGTCCTACAAATGTTATCGGAAACTCCCGACACTGTATTGCATCGAGAACACCTTCTAGGTTCATCCACCCCTCAAAGGCAGTTAAATGTTCCTGGGGGTCTTTGATCCCATCGTAGCACATATCGGTCAGCTTGTCAAAGTGTTTAGGTGAACAAACCGAAGGACTCTTTCGTCGAAAGGAATTGACTCTAGAATAACAAGTTCGCCGTATCGCCTTCTCTTCCCCACGAGAGATTGGATATTCTCCCTTTGATAGGGGTCACGCCGAGTTCGGGTCCCCGACTCATGGGCACCCTGATCATCCCTGCCTTGTTGCCACCATTCTGGCGATTAGGAGCGATGCCTCTCTTGGAGTTGCATCCTTGAGTGTGCCTTTGAGCTAGGCGTCAGATGGTAATGGTCTCAGGAGGCTACTTTTCTTTCCAAGTTTTGCATTCTGTGTAATTCCTAGATGATCTAGGAGCTTTTGGATCCCGTTCTGCCGAAAGGGAGGGAAACCGACTCGGGGTGAGAGTTCCGGCTGTTTCCTAGCTGATGACTGGTGTAACTGCCGTGTAGACCACACTTGAAGTCCTAACCCCATTTGGCGCTTGGTGATTCTCTAGGGTTTATACTCTCCATTCTCTATGAGTGAGTGATAGTTATCCATCGAACGGAGATTGTTGAGCTCTATTGCTGAGGGTTCCTACAGATGGCGCCAATGTTCATGAGTTACCTTGAACAATGAGATCCACGATCTAGTAGGGTGGCAAACTTCGTGGCGTGAAGTCCGGTGGAGTGAAACATGAAGAGGGTGACCTGTAAAGATACTCCAACACTCAAGTCAGAATGGATGTAAGAGGCAATGTTTTATAGTTTTTGTGTGACACACGGGGGGTGGGGGGGTCCGAGACTCCCCTTATATGGAGCTTTTCCGATGTGAGAGATTTTCTAAATAGGGAAAGACACGATTTGTATTTGAATGATGGTGAGTGAGCTAAGGTGGTCTAGAAGATCCCGGATTCTTAGGCCGAGTCGGCTGAATTGGGCTTGAGAGTCGGATTCGTCATTGAGCCGCTAAGGCTGGAACCTGAGTCCGCAACAATTATCAATATTATAACATTTCTTCTAATAATAGAATGATAGTTACAATATAACAATTATACTTATAAAATTGAGTTATAGGATATTAAAATGAGTCATGAGGAGTTAGTGTTCTCTTTGTAATGTCATCTTTGAAATTCGAGAGAACACTTAATCATTAAACTGGTTCTTTGGGATCGAATTTCTTATATTCTTGAACTCGGTTCTTAATATTTGGCCTAGAAAATTTGTTCATAATAGATACCCAAACTTGATATGTCTTTCTCTTGATAAGAGATTTCTAAGTTTCAGATCTCAACCCAAGCGTCTTGTCATTTTTAGTGCATGTTTTTATTTTACCTACTTTTCTTATACAGTCCAAACTTTGACTATAACTTCTACCAATTGCAGGTTATTTTGTCTTGATTTATGAGTTTGGGAGTTTTTTTAATGACATATTTGCTTAGTGAAATTCCAAAATCAAGAGTTGACAATTTAATTTTGCGAATGTTATTTTTTTTAATGTCTCAACTCTTCGATTTTTTTATTTTCGGTAGTGGATATCTCCAATTCATAGTTTGTAGATTTGAACGTCCGAATTTTTGAAATTTCAATGATAAAATATTAAAAAAATTCAAGTTGTTAGAATCAATAATTAATTAACTTGCGAAATAATAACTTAATTATGAAAATTTTGAATTCAAGATTAAAATATTATTTTCTCTTAGAGGCATTGCAAATGAGCTTTATCTATTTATATCTGTATAAATAAAATTTTTTTATCAAAAACAATTGTTTGAATAATTAAATAATAAAAAATTTTAATTTAGATTAGTTGACTCATGAATCTTTTTACTCAATAAACAATTGTTCAGAGATACTTATACTACAAATTTTTATATTATTTTAAAATAATAATATGATTAAAATTTTTGATAAAATCAAAGTATGAGATACCGTAGTATAGCGTAGACTGTAGACCTTGAATTTTTCAGTTATTAATCAATTACTACAATTAATTAGCGGGATAAATGCACCAACCATGTAACTTAATTTTGGTGGAATTTTGAATTCTTTGCTTAAAGCATTTGATTACTTTTGTTAATGGTGTAATAATTACAAGCATTAAAGCAAAATTGAATAGTGCTTTTAATATCCATCACGTTTCTTTATAACATTTATCTCTTTTTTTCTTAGTAATTTATCTATTTTTTTTATGACTCAAGCAGGGGATTTTTTTTGCGGAATAAAATAAAAAATATTTATCTTTTTAAATAAGATTTTTGAACTTTAATTTTTTAAATACGATTTTTTTTTCATTTAGGACAAGTTTGTCGCACCCTCGGCGAACTTTAGGTCGAGTTCGCCATATTATATAAGCGTTGGGCCATTTTCATTTGTCGCTTTCTTTTCAAATCTTTTTTTAGAATCCACTTTGTTCCTCCTTCGCTTGTGATATTTAGATTGTTCTGTACGAGATTTTCTATCTTTCGATATCCGTAAAGTTCATTATCCACTACATCATCAGTTTCATATCAGTGTATATTATGTTAGTTAGAGTTACTATACTGTTTTCATATTAGTTAGAGTTACTATTTACATGTTAGTTAGAGTTACTGTTTAGTGTTTACATGTTAGTTAGGATTACATAGTTACTATTTACATGTTAGTTAGAATTACAGAAAAACTGTTTACATGTTAGTTAGAGTTATTACTTAGTATTTACATGTTATTTAGCATTACTGTTTACTGTTTACATGATAGTTTGTTATTATTTTTAAGTACAGTTGTTGTTTACTGTTTATAACATGTTAATTAGTATAAGTTATTAGTTAATTATTAATTAGTTTATTTAGAATAATTAGTTTAAGTTGTAAATTAGATTATAATTAGTGGAATAATGAGTTAGATTAGATTATAAGGGAACATGATTAGTAAAATTTAGTTTTTAGTTAGTTATTGATTAGTATATTTATAAAGTTAGTTGACGGCTGCATGTGGCTTACATTTTAATTAGTAAGCTTATAAACTGAATAAGATGTAAGGTAGATAATTAGTTAGGTTAAATATGTCTTTTAAAAATTTAGTTAATGTGAAAGGAACCGAGTTCAATATATGTTATTTTATTTTACTAGAGTGTGGTTAGATGGAGCAACAATTATTGGGTTATGAGGATATGCTTTACAGATTGGATCAGGTTGAGTACATTGTTGGCATACTTGATCGAGTGGTACACTTTTATCACTCTTGTTTATTATATTGTAATAAAAATCAAATTTGTTATTTTATGTATTGACCCCTTTTTTTAATTTTTTTTTTCCATTTATTAGGCGCTTCGGATCTTGTACACTAGACAGAATTTGATGAGACGCCTGCCTGAGCAGATTAGGCCATATCTCAGGCGAACCAGGTTTGAGCATGTGGCGTATATGATGGAGTTCGAGCACCATTGGTCATTGGCGTCAGCGTTGAAAGAGAGGTGGAGACCCGAGTCCCACACGTTTCATCTACCATGCGGAGAGATGACTATCACGCCTTGTAGGACGTGGCTTCGAGTTGAATTCTATGACCTTCATCAACGTCTGTGAGAATTCAACACCGACTTAAAGTTGGGCAAGGGCCTTTGAAACTTTCCTAGCTAAAACTTCACCCAAACGGAAATAACTTGACTTAACAAGAGCCGTGATTGGAAAATTACGAGAACCCTTCATGACAGCGGTAATGCACTCCGAGATATTTGTCATCATATGACCAAACCGATGACCCTCATCTGCATACTGCACCCCATGCGACCGAGTCAAGTTAGTTTGTGATTGCTACATTTTCAAGTCCTTGTTTTTGAAGTGAGTCATGAAGTTGGTAGTAATGTGTCTTGTACAAAATGCCTAGAAAGCATGAGGTGGTTTCCGTAAACTTTCCTCGGCGTTCAACGCACCATCAATTGATTTGTGTCTGTCTGAAATCAATAAGACGCCGTGGTGTAGTATCACATGCTGCCGAAGATACAAAAGAAAGAACGACCAAGCCTCCTTCATCTCACCCTCAACAACGGCAAATGCAATGGGAAAAATGTTTGCATTGCCATCTTAACCAATGGCCATCAGTAACGTCCCACCGTATTTGCCATATAAGTGGGTGCCATCGATGGAAATAAGTGGCTTGCAATGCTTGAAAGTCTCAACACACGATGAAAACGTCTAGAAAACCTGATGAAACATGACAGTGTCGGCTAAACCAGGCCGAGGTCGTGTCACAAGTTACACCCAAGTACCTAAAGATGCATAAACAATTAGCACATATAGATGGTGACTTTATACGAAACTAAGCACAATGAAATAAATCTTACCGGGCAAGTACATCTGCATAGCAAATAACCAACGAGGAAGCTCGTTGTATGACTCCTCCCAATCGCTATATATTCTAACAATGACACTTTGATTTGCAAGCCAAACCTATGATGCTGATTGTTGGATCTGCTTTGACCATTGTGAAAATGTGTTGTGCAATCACCTTTGAATCCAACCTATGATGGTCTTGCCCCATCGATGTTTGCATGCAAGTATGAAGACCAGTGTATCCTCCCATTTTTCTTGCTTTCGACGATATGATATGAGTATACTCTAAGAACAACCGAGTCTGAATTGGATACACTATGTATTATACCTCAACTGATCACTCTCTACTATTTTATACTGCCAACATGACTTCTTCCTTGTTCTGAAATTGTTGTCCAACCTCAAATTCATTGCTTGGATCCTCTTCGGAGCCTCCCTGGGTAAATGACCAATCCAAAATCATTACATTGATATTCAACCTGGAGAAGTGATCCAGTCGGTCATATAGTCAAGAAATGGCAGGCTGTGTCAGAGCAATTTGTGTGTCATCGTAGTAGTTCATCTCTTCTTCCTCGTCACCATCATCAGGAATTACTGTTGGTTCATCATCAGCATCGTCTCTGACATCAGGGTTAACTTCATATTGATTCATCATTGGATCCCTGATAGCAGAACCATCATGACTTGAAACATTATCTTCCATCATGTCAGCATTACCAACTTCAATGTTAGATCCCTCTTGACTACCTTCAGGTGGCATATTTAGATCGACCATCATCCTTTGAATATTCCATTTAACAGCTCCACTTAACAGACTATCATTGACAGTATCCACAGATAATCATCGTTCTCCCAACTCAACAAGGAACATGAATAATTCCAACAGATGAACATTTGTCCATCGGTTGTGCCACGACCTTATAAGACGTACGTCCTCATCGTCACGTAACCGATACCTAATTCAAAACAACAGAAATGTTGATCAAAACTGTGGCATAATAAACATACTAACAACAGAGCCAAGCCAACTGTGACATACCTTTTATAAAACAAATTGTGATATACTTCGGTTGGATATCTGTAGTCAATTTTTTTTATTCTTTTTGTCTGTTGCTACCCGACGAAATGCAATATCAGATTCATCAATGCTGTTAGATTGTTGATTTCTGGTGTCATATACATAATTATCAGTTGCCCAGACCTAAAAATAATAGAACCTTCTTCATCATACACTATTTCACCATCATAATGAATGGATAACAATGGATTCATTGACATTATAGAGAAAAAATACCAAGAATGAGAATGAAAATGGAGAATGAAATTGTGATTTTGAGCTCCGTTCTCCAGCAAGGATGCTTTTATTTTGGAAACTCCACCAGAAGTTTACCGGGGGGTGCGGCGAACTCTATATAAATTATAGAGTTCGCCGGAGGGTGCGGCAAACTTGCCCTAAATGCCAAAAGAAAAATCATATTTAGGAAATTAAAATTCAAAAATCTTGTTTGGGGAAATAAATATTTTTTTATTTTATTCTGAAAAAAATCCCTCAATCAGGCTTTCTTTTAAGTGGATCGGTTCTTTGATCCATAACCATTCTTTTTCTGTGTTCTCAGCGGTTTAGTCTGCAACATTGTGTAACACACAAAGTAATAGTGAAGAGAAAAGTGTATTGCAATTAAGTGTTTTTTTTTTAGATTTTAAAGAAGATGTTACAAAGAAAACACTAAATTTTTGTCACTCATTCTAATATCTAATAACTCAAAATTGTTTTTGCGAAAGAGAGGATCAAAGACCCCAAAAGCAATGCAAAAGACCAGAAACAAAATTCAGAAGCAAAAGAAAAACAGGGAGAGCTAGCCAACCTTTCATAGTCTATGACAACCATAAGAATCACATAATAAAGCAAAATTAATACCAGGAGGAGCCATATAAAAAAAGTATAGGCCCAGTGGGAGCTTTTGTACCTTTTTTGCAAGGATGTCCGCAATCATATTAGCTTCACGAGAAGAGTGCCTCCAGGTTATATGTTTCAAATGATCAGCAAGATTGGCTATATCTTGGAATAGCAGAGAGCACAGATGGTGGGGCAGCACCCATTTTGAATGAAATTAACAACAGAGATGGAATTAGACTTAACCACTATCTTGATTATATTATTAGGTGCTGCAATTTTGAGGCCGCAGATAATGGCCCACAATTTTGCTGCATAATCGAGCAACTTCCTAAATTTTAGGAGAAACATTTTAGGAACCCCCCCATATGATCTCTGAAAACACTATCGCACTGTGCATTATTTCTCCGAGTGAAGAAATATCCATCCACATTAAGCTTGACAAGATTCTCTTGGGGTGGTTGCTATCAGTTGAGAGTACTAGATGTTCATCTTTTTTCACTCTTATTTTGCCAAGAGCCATGGAGATTAGGGTGATGGTTCATTTGAAGATCATCTCATTGCAAATGAACCAAAGAGAAGGTGTTATTATGCCAAAAAGATTGGCCCAGTCAGATAGGGAAGAGAGGTTACTAGCTAACCATTTTCAGAGATCGCTATTGAAGAACATGTTTTCTCTGCCATGGGGGAGAAGCATGAGCCAAATACGTCTATCATACTAACAATCATGTATGACATGAAGGAAAGATTCATTATACAGGTGACAACGCCACAAGCTATAGCATCCATTAGGTGCCGTCTTCTTCTATCGTAATTTGTAAGAATTGCATTTTTTGCCACAAGCCAGAGAAATCTATGGGTGCGTTCTAGACCCTTTGATGAGAGGATAATTTATACGCTTTTTGGCATTATTTTTAGTATGTTTTAGTTAGTTTTTATTATATTTTTATTAGTTTTTAGTTAAAATTCACTTTTCTGGACTTTACTATGAGTTTGTGTGTTTTTCTATGATTTCAGGTATTTTCTGGCTGAAATTGAGGGACCTGAGCAAAAATCTGATTCAGAGACTGAAAAGGACTGCAGATGCTGTTGGATTCTGACCTCCCTGCACTCGAAGTAGATTTTCTAGAGCTACAGAAGCCCAATTGGTGCGATCTCAATGGCATTGGAAAGTAGACATCTTGGGCTTTCCAGTAATGTATAATAGTCCATACTTTTCCCGAGATTTGATGGCCAAAACCGGCGTTCCAAATCAGCTCAAAACTGCCCAGCGTTAAACGCCGGAACTGGCACAAGAATGGGAGTTAAACGCCCAAACTGGCACAAAAGCTAGCGTTTAACTCCAAGAAAAGTCTCTACACATGAAAGCTTCAATACTCAGCCCAAGCACACACCAAGTGGGCCCGGAAGTGGATTTTTATGTAATTTACTCATTTCTGTAAACCCTAGGCTACTAGTTCTCTACAAAATAGGACCTTTTACTATTGTATTTTCATCTTGGTTCTTCTGGTTCCCTCTTTGGGGCCGAAGCCAATGATCACTTTTGTTCTTATGTATTTTCAACGGTGGAGTTTCTACACACCATAGATTAAGGTGTGGAGCTCTGCTGTACCTCGAGTATTAATGCAATTACTATTGTTCTTCTATTCAATTCAGCTTGTTCTTGTTCTAAGATATTCATTCGCACTCAAGAACTTGATGAATGTGATTATTATGTGACGCTCATCATCATTCTCACTTATGAACGCGTGCCTGACAACCACTCCCGTTCTACAAGCAAACAAGGCTTGAATGTTTATCTCTTGGATCCCTTAACCGGAATCTTCGTGGTATAAGCTAGAATTGATGGCGGCATTCAATGATTGAATGACTGTGACGAGCTTCAAACTCCTGAAGGCTGGGCATTAGTGACAGACGCAAAAGAATCAATGGATTCTATTCCAACCTGATTGAGAACCGACAGATGATTAGCCGTGCCGTGACAGGGTGCGTTGAACATTTTCACTGAGAGGAAGGGACTGTAGCCACTGACAACGGTGATGCCCAACATACAGCTTGCCATGGAAAGGAGTAAGAAGGATTGGATGAAGACAGTAGGAAAGCAGAGAGACGGAAGGGACAAAGCATCTCCATACGCTTATCTGAAATTCTCACCAATGAATTACATAAGTATCTCTATCTTTATGTTTTATTCATATATCATCCATAACCATTTGAATCTGCCTGACTAAGATTTACAAGGTGACCATAGCTTGCTTCATACCAACAATCTCCGTGGGATCGACCCTTACTCGCGTAAGGTTTATTACTTGGATGACCCAGTGCACTTGCTGGTTAGTTGTGCGAAGTTGTGATAAAGAGTTGAGATTGCAATTGAGCGTTCCATGTTGATGGCGCCATTGATGATCACAATTTCGTGCACCACCCTTCCAACACCATTTTAGAGAGAAGATCCCGCCCGCCATCTTAGAGCTACCACATAAGGATTGTATGAAGTTTTGACGCTAAAGGAGTCATTAGAAGAAATGGTCCAGGCAATTTCATTTTTTTTTGTTTTCCATGAAAAAGGAGGGGACACTGAAACAATTTTGTTCAGAATATCCTCTGGGAAGTACTCGCTCATTTTGGTAGTATCCAACTGCCTAAAACATCCAGAAAGTCTTTCAGAGTGCTAGAAAAATCAATACCTGACTCGCATGACTCTAAAGACATCCTAAGGTTGGAACCCAATTGTGTTGCTAGGAATTTATGTTGGCTCTATCACTAATGCGCCAAATATGATTTTTAGGACATTTTTTCAATTAGATCAAACTCCTTTCCAAAGATTAGAGTTATTCTTGTTGCGGTTCACCATGGGAATTATATCATTCTCAGTGCCATATTTCAAACGGAAGACTCTCGTCCATAAGGAGTCCTTATTTTCAACCAATTAAGGAGATGGATCTTTTTTTATTTTCAAATTCCCTTAAAGAAACTTCCTATATTTATAATTAATGAAGTCACAAGTAACAACTGGTAGAAAGGCATATTGCATAGTATAATTTAGAATAGAGAAAAGGATAGATCTCACCAAGGTAGTTCTACAGGCTAAGGATGGAGATAAAGCTTTCCAATATTTGAGTTTATTGTTGAGCTTGTTGATAATCTCTTTAGAAGTATGTTTTGTGACTTTAGAGTGAAGATTAGGCAATCCTAAATATTTACTAAGGTTATCAGTTCTGGTGAATTCGAGGGCTTCACTAATCTCTGTTCTGACATTAAACCCCATATTCTTAGAAAATAAAACCCTCAATTTTTCCTTACTCATAGTTTGGCCTGAATTTTCACAAAAGGCATCCAAGCATTTTCTAATAATACCTGCCTACTCCAAAGTAGCTTCTGCAAAGAGAATCAAGTCATCTGTAAAACATAAGTGAGAGAGAGTTGGCTTATCCCTTTTGATACGAATAGGTTTTCAAAATCCATGGTCAATAGCTGTATTAATAAGTTCAGACAGATGTTCGATGCAAAGCAAGAAGATGTATAGAGAGATGGGATCTTCTTGATTTATACCTTTGGAAGGGGTAAATTCATCAAGTTTGTCACTGTTCCATAGAACTGTCATCCTTATAGTGTTGAACTGTTGATACATACCATGATAAGCTTGATCATGTGTTGGGGGAAACCAATGTCAATCAAAGTATCATCCACAAAACTCAACTTCAAGTTTTCGTAGGCTTTTTTCAAGTCGATCTTGATAGCCATCCATCCTTTCAAACCTTTTTCATTCCTTATTGAATGAATAACCTCTTGGGTAATGATGATATTATTTGAGTAGCCATAACCAACATATTCGTAAGTGTTATCAAGTGGTTGACAATGATTTTAGTTACCACCTTGTAGGATAAATTACACAAATTAATGGGTCGCTGATGGGGGTCAAACGTCAATTTAGAAATTTTTAAAAAGAATTGCATCATAAATATAGTTCCAAACCGGAAAACGACCCTAATCAAAGTTTAAATAAAGATTGTCACGAATTCAAATTAATAAAAATTGGGAGTTTTAAATCTCAGGTCATTCTCTCATGGAATTACAGTGAGGTGTGCATATCATTGGCTATGAGAAAAGTGGGTTTTGATGGTAATTGACAAGAATTTAAAAGACAAGAAAGTAAAAAAAAGGGAATTCAAATGGCAAAAAAGGTCTTGGCAAGGGTTGAGAGTTAAGGTTTCCTATCCTAATCATTGACCAAAAACATGGAAATTTTGAAGAGTTAATCCTACTTAGTCAACCTCTATATATTGAGGAAAGTCAAATAGGCATAATTAATCTCAATCCATAAATTCTAGCTAACTCACTGATGAGCGGATAATTTATACGCTTTTTGGCATTATTTTTAGGTAGTTTTTAGTAGGATCTAGCTACTTTTAGGGATGTTTTCATTAGTTTTTATGCTAAATTCACATTTCTGGATTTTACTATGAGTTTGTGTGTTTTTCTATGATTTCAGGTAATTTCTGGCTGAAATTGAGGGACCTGAGCAAAACTCTGATAAAAGGCTGACAAAGGACTACTAATGCTGTTGGATTCTGACCTCCCTGCACTCGAAATGGATTTTCTAGAGTTCAGAACTCAAAATGGCACGCTCTCAACGGCGTAAGAAAGTAGACATCCAAAGCTTTCCAGAAATATATAATAGTCCATACTTTATTCGTGATTAGACGACGTAAACTGGCGCTCAACGCCAGTTCCATGCTGCATTTTGGAGTCAAACGCCAGAAACACGTCACGACCCAGAGTTGAATGCCAAAAACACGTTACAACTTGGCGTTCAACTCCAAGATAAGCCTCAGCTCGTGTAAAGATCAAGCTCAGTCCAAGCACACACCAAGTGCGCCCCGGAAGTGGATTTATGCATCAATTACTTACTTCTGTAAACCCTAGTAGCCAATTTAGTATAAATAGAACATTTTACTATTGTATTAGACATCTTTGGTCTCAGTTTTATTTCATTATTCATCTTAGGAGACTATTGATCACGTTTGGGGGCTGGCCATTCGGCCATGCCTGAACCTTCATCACTTATGTATTTTCAACGGTGGAGTTTCTATACACCATAGATTAAGGGTGTGGAGCTCTGCTGTACCTCGAGTTTCAATGCAATTACTACTATTTTCTATTCAATTCCGCTTGTTCTTATTCTAAGATATTCGTTGCACTTCAACATGATGAATGTGATGATCCGTGACACTCATCATTATTCTCACCTATGAACACGTGACTGACAACCACTTCCGTTCTACCTTAGATCGGGCGCATATCTCTTGGATTACTTAATCAGAATCTTCGTGGTATAAGCTAGAATTGATGGCGGCATTCATGGGAATCCGAAAAGTCTAACCTTGTCTGTGATATTCCGAGTAGGATTCCGGGATTGAATGATTGTGACAAGCTTCAAACTCGCGATTGTTGGGCGTGATGACAAACGTAAAAGAATCAACGGATTCTATTTCGACATGATCGAAAATCGACAGATGATTAGCCGTTTTGTGACAGAGCATTTGGACCATTTTCATTGAGAGGATGGGATGTAGCCATTGACAACGGTGATGCCCTACATACAGCTTGCCATGGAAAGGAATAAGAAGGATTGAAGGAAGGCAGTAGGAAAGCAGAGATTCAGAAGGATTATAGCACCTCCATACACTTATCTGAAACTCCCACCATTGAATTACATGAGTAACTCTATCTTTATTTCCTGTTTATTTATTATTTATTATTCGAAAGCTCCATAACATTTATTATCCGCCTAACTGAGATTTATAAGATGACCATAGCTTGCTTCATACTAACAATCTCCGTGGGATCGACCCTTACTCACGTAAGGTATTACTTGGACGACCCAATGCACTTGCTGGTTAGTTGTGTGGAGTTGTGACTAAGTGTGATTCACGTTTGAGAGCGCTACCAAGTTATTGGAGCCATTGTTGATGATCACAATTTCGTGCACCAAGTTTTTGGTGCCGTTACCGGGGATTGTTCGAGTTTGGACAACTGACGGTTCATCTTGTTGCTCAGATTAGGTAATTTTCTTTTTGTTTTGTTTTCAAAAATTTTTCAAAAAAAAATTATCCCTATTTTCGAAAAAAAAAATTTGAAAATAAATCATTCTATGGCTTCAAAATTTTTAAGAATGGATTCTAGAGTTTCATGAAGCATGTTGAAGCCTGGCTAGCTGTAAAGCCATATCCAAATTCTTTTGGACTAAGGCTTCAACTAATCACCACAATGCATGTAATTCCATCCTAAAGCTGGCTGGCTATGAAGCCATGTCTAACCCTTTGATTGGAGCTTTAGGCTAACATTGAAAGATTCCTGGAATCCTTATTAAAAATTTTGAATTTCTTGTTTTCTTTTTTCTATATGTTTTTCGAAAAATATAAAATAAAATACAAAAAAATCATAAAATAAAAAAAGACCAAAAATATTTTGTGATTCTTGCTTAAGTCTTGGGTCATGTTTTAAGTTTGGTGTCAATTGCATGCTTTAAAAATATTTCTTGCATTTTTCGAAAATTCATGCATTCATAGTGTTCTTCATGATCTTCAAGTTGTTCTTAGTAAGTCTTCTTGTTTGATCTTGATGTTTTCTTGCTTTGTGTCTTTTATTGTTTTTTATGTGCATCTTTGCATTCATATTGTCTAAGCATTAAAGATTTCTAAGTTTGGTGTCTTGCATGTTTTCTTTGCATCAAAAATTTTCAAAAATATGTTCTTGATGTTCATCATGATCTTCAAAGTGTTCTTGGTGTTCATCTTGACATTCATAGTGTTCTTGCATGCATTATGTGTTTTGATTCATAATTTTCATGTTGTGAGTCATTTTTTGTGTTTTTCTCTCTCATCATTAAAAATTCAAAAATCAAAATATATATCTTTTCCTTATTTCTCTAAAAAAAATTCGAATTTTTGGGTTGACTTGGTCAAAATTTTTTAAAATAAGTTATTTTCTTGTTAGTCAAGTCAAAATTTCAATTTTAAAAATCTTATCTTTTCAAAACTTTTTCAAAAATTAAATCTTTTTCATTTTTCTTATTAATTTTCGAAAATTCTTTAAAATATTTTTCAAAAATCTTTTTCTTAATTTTATCTTTATTTTCGAAAATTATGCTAACAATTAATATGATTGATTCAAAAATTTGAAGTTTGTTACTTTCTTGTTAAGAAAGGTTCAATCTTTACATTCTAGAATCTTATCTTTTAGTTAGTAATTAATTTTAATTTTAAAAATTAAATCTTTTCCAACCATATCTTTTTAATCATATCTTTTTATCATATCTTTTTCAAAAATTTGATTTTAAAATATCTTTTCTAACTTCTTATCTTCTTATCTTTTCAAATTCGATTTTCAAATCTTTTTCAACTAACTATTTGACTTTTTGTTTGTTTTTTATCTTTTTCAAAATCACCTAACTACTTTTCCCTCTCTAATTTTCGAAAATATCTCATCCCTTTTTCAAAATTCTTTTTAAATTAACTAATTGTTTTAAATTTTAATTTTAATTCTATCTTACCTTTAATTTTCGAAAATCATTAACTGCCTTTCAAAATTAATTTTCGAATTCTCTCTCTCTCATCTTCTTCTATTTATTTATTTATTTACTAACACTTCTCTTCACCTCTCTTCATCTTAAATTACTACTCCTATCCTCACCCTTCTATTTGGATTCTCCTTTCTTTATTCCCTTTCTTCTTCTACTAACAATAAGGAACCTCTTTACTGTGACATAGAGGACTCCTCTTTTCTTCTTTTCTTGTTCTCTTCTCTTTCATATGAGCAGGAACAAGGAAAAAGGCATTCTTGTTGAAGCTGACCCTGAACCTGAAAGGACTCTGAAGAGGAAACTAAGAGAAGCCAAATTACAACAATCCAGAGACAACCTTACTGAAATTTTTGAACAAGAGAAGGAGATGGTAGCCGAACCTAACAACAATAATGCAAGGAGGATGCTTGGTGATTATACTACACCTACTTCCAAGTTTGATGGAAGAAGCATCTCAATTCCTGCCATTGGAGCAAACAACTTTAAGCTGAAACCTCAACTAGTTGCTCTAATGCAATAAAACTACAAGTTTCATGGACTTTCATCAGAAGATCCCTATCAGTTTTTAACTGAGTTCTTGCAGATCTGTGAGAATGTAAAGACGAATGGAGTAGATTCTGAAGTCTACAGGCTCATGCTTTTCCCTTTTGCTGTAAGAGACAGAGTTAGAGCATGGTTGGACTCTCAACCTAAAGATAGCCTAGACTCCTGGGATAAGCTGGTCACGGCTTTCTTGGCTAAATTCTTTCCTCCTCAAAAGCTGAGCAAGCTTAGAGTGGATGTTTAGACATTCAAACAAAAAGATGGTGTATCCCTCTATGAAGCTTGGAAAAGATACAAGCAGATGACCAAAAGATGTCCTTCTGACATGTTTTCAGAATGGACCATGATAGATATATTCTATTATGGTCTGTCTGAGTTCTCTAAGATATCATTGGACCATTCTGCAGGTGGATCCATTCACCTAAAGAAAACGCCTGCAGAAGCTCAAGAACTCATTGACATGGTTGCAAATAACCAGTTTATGTACACTTCTAAGAGGAATTCCGTGAATAATGGGACGCCTCAAAGGAAGGGAGTTCTTGAAATTGATGCTCTGAATGCCATATTGGCTCAGAACAAAATGTTGACTCAGCAAGTCAACATGATTTCTCAAAGTCTGAATGGATGGCAAAACGCATCCAACAGTACTAAAGAGGCATCTTCTGAAGAAGAAGCTTATGATCCTGAGAACCCTGCAATAGCAGAGGTAAATTATATGGGTGAACCTTATGGAAACACCTATAATTCATCATGGAGAAATCATCCAAATTTCTCGTGGAAGGATCAACAAAAACCTCAACAAGGCATTAATAATGGTGGAAGAAATAGGCTCAGCGATATCAAGCCTTATCCATCATCTTCTCAACAACAGACAGAAAATTATGAACAGAGTACCTCTAACTTAGCAAATTTAGTCTCTGATCTGTCTAAGGCCACTTTAAGTTTCATGAATGAAACAAGATCCTCCATTAGAAATTTGGAGGCACAAGTGGGCCAGCTGAGTAAGAAAGTTACTGAAACCCCTCCTAGTACTCTCCCAAGCAATACAGAAGAGAATCCAAAAAGAGAGTGCAAGGCCATTGATATACTCAACATGGCCGAATGCAAGAAGGAGGGAGAGGACGTGAATCCCAATGAGGAAGATCTCATGGGACGTCTCTCAAGCAGGAAGGAGTTTCCTATTGAGGACCCAAGAGAATCTGAGGCTCATATAGAGACCATAGAGATCCCATTAAATCTCCTTCTGCCATTCATGAGCTCTGAAGATTATTCTTCCTCTGAAGAGGATGAAGATATAACTGGAGAGTAAGTTGCTCAATATCTAGGAGCCATCATGAAGCTGAATGCCAAGTTATTTGGTAATGAGACTTGGGAAGGTGAACCTCCCTTGCTCATTAGTGAACTAGATACATGGGTTCAGTAAACTTTACCTCAAAAGAGACAAGATCCTGCCAAATTCGTAATACCCTGTACCATAGGCACCATGACCTTTGAGAAAGCTCTGTATGACCTAGGGTCAGGCATAAATCTTATGCCACTCTCTGTAATGGAGAAACTGGGGATCATTGAGGTACAACCTGCCTTATTCTCATTACAATTGGCAGACAAGTCAGTAATACAAGCTTATGGATTAATAGAGGACGTGTTAGTAAAGGTTAAAGGCCTTTACATCCCTGCTGATTTCATAATCTTAGACACTAGGAATGAGGAGGATGAATGCATCATCCTTGGAAGACCTTTCCTAGCCACAGCAGAAGCTGTGATAGATGTTAATAGAGGAGAATTAGTCCTTCAATTGAATGGGGACTACTTTGTGTTTAAGGCACACGACTATCCTTCTGTAACAAGGGAGAGTAAGCATACAGAGCTTCTCTCAGTACAGAGTCAAACAGAGCCCCCACAGTCAAACTCTAAGTTTGGTGTTGGGAGGCCACAACCAAACTCTAAGTTTGGTGTTGAATCCCCACAACCAAACTCTAAGTTTGGTGTTGGGACTATACAACATCTGACTTGATCACCTGTGAGGCTCCATGAGAGCCCACTGTCAAGCTATTGACATTAAAGAAGCACTTATTAGGAGGCAACCCAATTTTTATATATCTAATTTTATTTTATTTTCATTGTTCATTTATGTTTTATTAGGTTCATGATCATGTGGCGTCACGAAAAAAATATTAAAATTAAAAACAGAATCAAAAACAGCAGAAGAAAAATCACACCCTGGAGGAAGGACTTACTGGCGTTTAAACGCCAGTAAGGAGCATCTGGCTGGCGTTCAACTCAACGCCAGAACAGAGCATGGATCTGGTGTTGAATGCCAGAAACAAGCAACACCCTGGCGTTCAAACGCCAGGAATGCACCCTGAGGAGAGTTGGCGCTGAACGCCAGAAACAAGCATGGAACTGGTGTTCAACGCCAGAAACATGCTGCACATGGGCGTTGAACGCCCAGAACATGCATCACTTCGGCGTTTAAACGCCAGAATTGCATGCAAAGGCATTTTACATGCCTAATTAGTGCAGGGATGTAAATCCTTGACACCTCAGGATCTGTGGACCCCACATGATCACTTCAGGATCTGTGGACCCCACAGGATCCCCACCTACCATATTCTCCCCTCTTCTCAACATTCATCCTCTCTTTCCAATAAACACTCTTCCCCAAAACCCTTCACCAATCACCTCAATCTCTCTTCCCAATTACCCCCTTCACCACTCACATCCATCCACTCTTCCCCATAAACCCCACCTACCTTCAAAATTTAAAATTTCTTTTTCACCCAAACCCACCCTAAATGGCCGAACCTACTCCCTCTCCTCTCCCTATATAAACCCCTCTATTCTCCTTAAATTTCACACAACACAACTCCCTCTCCTATACCTTGGCCGAATACACCTTTCTCCACTCTCCTCCATATTTTCTCTTCTTCTTCTTCTTCTTCTTTTCTTTCTTCTATTGCTCGAGGGCGAGCAATATTCTAAGTTTGGTTGGTAAAAGCATAATCTTTTTGTTTTTCCATTACCATTGATGGCACCTAAAGCCGGAGAAACCTCTAGAAAAGGGAAAGGGAAGACAAAAGCTTCCACCTCCGAGTCATAGGAGATGGAAAGATTCATCTCCAAAGCCCATCAAGACCACTTCTATGATGTTGTGGCTAAGAAGAAGGTGATCCCCGAGGTCCTTTTCAAACTCAAGAAAAATGAGTATCCAGAAATCCGACATGAGATCCAAAGAAGAGGTTGGAAAGTTCTAACCAATCCCATCCAACAAGTCGGAATCCTAATGGTCCAAGAGTTCTATGCCAATGCATGGATCACTAGGAACCATGATTAAAGTATGAACCCGAATCCAAAGAACTATCTTACAATTGTTCGGGGGAAATACTTAGATTTTAGTCCGGAAAATGTGAGGTTGGCATTCAACTTGCCCATGATGCAAGGAGATGCACGCCCCTACACTAGAAGGGTCAACTTTAATCAAAGGTTGGACCAAGTCCTTATGGACATATGTGTAGAAGGAGCTCAATGGAAAAGAGACTCCAAAGGCAAGCCGGTTTAACTAAGAAGACTGGACCTCAAGCCTGTGGCTAGAGGATGGTTGGAGTTCATCCAACGCTCTATCATTCCCACTAGCAACCGATCTGAAGTTACTGTGGATCGGGCCATCATGATTCATAGCATCATGAATGGAGAGGAAGTATAAGTTCATGAAGTCATCTCCCTTGAATTCTACAAAATAGCCGATAAGCCCTCTACTTTGACAAGGCTAGCTTTTCCTCATCTTATTTGCCATCTATGTTACTTAGCTGGAGTTATCATAGAAGGAGACATCCCCATTGAGGAGGACAAGCCCATCACTAAGAAAAGGATGGAGCAAACAAGAGAGCCCACTCATGGAACCCAAGAGACGCATGAGGAAGCTCATCACCAAGAAATCCCGGAGATGCCTCAAGGGATGCACTTTCCTCCCAACAACTATTGGGAACAACTCAACACTTTTCTTGAAGATTTGAGTTACAATATGGATCAATTAAGGGTGGAACATCAAGAGCACTCCATCATTCTCCATGAAATTAGAGAAGATCAAAGAGCAATGAGGGAGGAGCAACAAAGGCAAGGAAGAGACATAGAAGAACTCAAGGACATCATTGGTTCTTCAAGAAGAAAGTGCCACCATCACTAAGGTGGATTCATTCCTTGTTCTTATTTCTTCTGTTTTTCGTTTTCTATGCTATATGTGTGTTTAAGTTTTGTGTCTCTAATTTATGATCATCAGTATTTAGTAACTATGTCTTAAGGCTATGAATAATTCTATAAATCTTTCACCTCTCTTAAATGAAAAATGTTTCTAATTCAAAAGAACAAGAAGTACATAAATTTTGAAATTATCCTTGAATTTAGTTTAATTATATTAATGTGGTGACAATACTTTTTGTTTTCTGAATGAATGCTTGAACAGTGCATAATTTTGATCTTGTTGTTTATGAATGTTAAAATTATTGGCTCTTGAAAGAATTATGAACAAAAAGAAATGCTATTGATAATCTGAAAAATCATGAAATTGATTCTTGAAGCAAGAAAAAGCAGTGAAAAAGCAAAAGCTTGCGAAAAAAAATAGAAAGAAAAAGAAAAAGAAAAAGCAAGTAGAAAAAGCCAATAGCCCTTAAAACCAAAAGGCAAGGGTAAAAAGGATCCAAGGCTTTGAGCATGAATGGATAGGAGGGCCCAAGGAAATAAAATCCAGGCCTAAGCGGCTAAATCAAGTTGTCCCTAACCATGTGCTTGTGGCATGCAGGTCCAAGTGAAAAGTTTGAGACTGAGTGGTTAAAGTCGTGATCCAAAGCAAAAAGAGTGTGCTTAAGAGCTCTGGACACCTCTAACTGGGGACTTTAGCAAAGCTGAGTCACAATCTGAAAAGGTTCACCCAGTTATGTGTCTGTGGCATTTATGTATTCGGTGGTAATACTGGAAAACAAAGTGCTTAGGGCCACGGCCAAGACTCATAAAAGTAGCTGTGTTCAAGAATCAACATACTTAACTAGGAGAATCAATAACACTATCAGAAATTCTAAGTTCCTATAGATGCCAATCATTCTAAACTTCAAAGGAGAAAGTGAGATGCCAAAACTATTCAGAAGCAAAAAGCTACAAGTCCCGCTCATCTAATTAAAACTAATATTCATTGATATTTTGGGATTTATAGTATATTCTCTTCTTTTTATCCTAATTGATTTTCAGTTGCTTGGGGACAAGCAACAATTTAAGTTTGGTGTTGTGATGAGCGGATAATTTATACGCTTTTTGGCATTGTTTTTAGGAAGTTTTTAGTAGGATCTAGCTACTTTTAGGGATGTTTTCATTGGTTTTTATGATAAATTCACATTTCTGGACTTTACTATGAGTTTGTGTGTTTTTCTATGATTTCAGGTAATTTCTGGCTGAAATTGAGGGACCTGAGCAAAACTCTGATAAAAGGCTGACAAAGACTGCTAATGCTGTTGAATTCTGACCTCCCTGCACTCGAAATGGATTTTCTGGAGCTACAGAACTCCAAATGGCGCGCTCTCAACGCTGTTGGAAAGTAGACATCCAGAGCTTTCCAGCAATATATAATAGTCTATACTTTATTTGTGATTAGACGACGTAAACTGGCGCTCAACGCCAGTTCCATGCTGCATTCTGGAGTCAAACGCCAGAAACACGTCACGACCCATAGTTGAACGCCAAAAACACGTTACAACTTGGTGTTCAACTCCAAGATAAGCCTCAGCTCGTGTAAAGATTAAGCTCAACCCAAGCACACACCAAGTGGGCCCCGGAAGTGGATTTATGCATCAATTACTTACTTCTGTAAACCCTAGTAGCCAGTTTAGTATAAATAG
The DNA here is from genome assembly GCF_014773155.1 of Arachis stenosperma. NCBI lineage: Eukaryota > Viridiplantae > Streptophyta > Magnoliopsida > Fabales > Fabaceae > Arachis > Arachis stenosperma. Next base: position 110,488,326 of record NC_080382.1, read on the forward strand.
AACATTTTACTATTGTATTAGACATCTTTTGATCACTTTAGATCTAAGGAACATCTGGGGGCGCATAGTCCTTAGACCATGGGGGCTGGCCATTCGGCCATGCCTGAACCTTTCACTTATGTATTTTCAACGGTGGAGTTTCTGCACACCATAGATTAAGGGTGTGGAGCTCTGCTGTACCTCAAGTTTCAATACAATTACCATTACTTTCTATTCAATTCTCTTTTATTCTTATTCCAAGATATACGTTGCACTTCAACTTGATGAATGTGATGATCCATGACACTCATCATCATTCTCACCTATAAATGCGCGTGACTGACAACCACTTCCGTTCTACTTTAGGCCGGGCGCATATCTCTTAGATTCCCCAACAGAATCTTCGTGGTATAAGCTAGATAGATGGTGGCATTCATGGGGATCCGAAAAGTCTAACCTTGTCTGTGGTATTCCGAGTAGGATTCCGGTATTGAATGACTGTGACGAGCTTCAAACTCCTGAAGGCTAGGCGTTAGTGACAGATGCAAAAGAATCAAGGGATTCTATTCCAACCTGATTGAGAACCGACAGATAATTAGCCGTGCTGTGACAGAGCATTTGGACCATTTTCACTGAGAGGATGGGATGTAGCCATCAACAAGGGTGATGCCTCCAGACGATTAGCCATGCAGTGACAGCGCATATGACCATTTTCCCAAGAGGATGAAAAGTAGCCATTGAAGACGGTGATGCCCTACATACAGCTTGCCATGGAAAGGAGTAAAAAAGATTGGATGAATGTAATAAGAAAGTAGAGATTCAAGAGGAGCACAGCATCTCCATACGCCTATCTGAAATTCCCACTATTGATTTACATAAGTATTTCTATCCTATTTTATTTTCTGTTTATTATTAATTTTTGAACTCATCATAAACCAATTTAATCTGCCTAACTGAGATTTACAAGGTGACCATAGCTTGCTTCATACCAACAATCTCTGTGGAATCGACCCTTACTCACGTAAGGTATTACTTGGATGACCCAGTACACTTGCTGGTTAAGTTGAACGGAGTTGTGGAAAGAAAGTGCTGAGTTAATTTTTATGCACGTGCCAAAGAGCCATTACTGTTGATCACAATTTCGTCCACCAACCTGTCATAGAAAAAATCATGCACAGTTGGAGTAAACAGTAATACCAGAGTAATCCAGAGGAATAAAGCATCTCTGAAGCCTTAACCCTCTTATTATCACTGGTTTCACTCAATTTAAGTATTTTCATTCTTATGTTACTTTTATGCACTTTAAACAAACAAATAACTTTTCTATTCACCTGACTAAGATCTACAAGATAACCACAGCTTGGTTCAAATCACAATCCTCGTGGGATCGACCCTGACTCACTCAGGTATTACTTGGATGACTCAGTGCAGTTGCTGGTTCAGTTGTGCAAAGTGTAATTTCGCGCACCAGTGACATATAATCATCTTATTTTTGGGTAATTAGGATTTGTGTGACTAATAAACTAGAATTGGACTTAAACCTCTAATATAAATCAAGTGACCAAGAAATTGGCGGTTGATTAGGTCAAAAGAGATTAAATCACTAAGGAATTAGGGTTTAGTCAACTAAAGTTTGCCATGAATTGAATATTGCATGATTAAAGTAGTTGGTAAGAATTGTTAATTTGGAAAAATAAATATCTCTAAAACCTTAACTGTTTTCTCACATACTTTTTACAACTAATATACTGTCTGCTTTCTAAATTCCTGAATTACTGTTTAATGCATTTGAACCCAAAACACTCTTTTTTGCTTGTCTGACTAAGTGAATCACTCGACTATTGTTGCTTGGTCCATCAATCCTCGTGGGATTGACCCTCACTCACCTTAGCTATTACTTGGTACGACTCGGTGCACTTTCCAATTTAGTTTTGGGATTCTGATTCCGCACCAAAAACATCCTTTTTATGTCTTTAAATTGTTGAATTTAATCCATATTTATTCCATTCAATGCCTTAATGTGTTTGTTTAAGTGATTTAAGTTTTAGAAGGCAAGGATGGCTTGAAAGGATGAAGGAAAAGCATGCAAAAGTGGAAAATTCATGAAGAAGTCATAAATCCTGGATGTTAGCTTTCCATAGCGGTTGAGAACGCTCCATTTGGACTTCTGTAGCTCCAGCAAAGCTCTTTCGAGTGCACAGAGGTCAGATCCTGACAGCATCTGTAGTGCTTTCTCTGTCTCTGAATCAGACTTTTGCTCCAGCTCCTCAATTTCAGCCAGAAAATACCTGAAATTGCATAAAAACATACAAAATCATAGTAGAATCCAAAAATGTGAATTTTATACTGAAACCTATGAAAATACAATAAAACTTAAATAAAACATGCTAAAAACTATATGAAAATGATGCCAAAAGGCGTATAAAATATCCGCTCATCATAACACCAAATTTAAAATGTTACTTGTCCCCAGGCAACTAAAAACAAAGTAGGATAAAAAGAAGAGTAAGGTACAATAAATCTCAGAGTTTTCAGTAAAGCTCAGTTTCAATTAGATGAGCGGGACTTAGTAGCTTTTTGCTTCTAAATAGTTTTGGCATCTCACTATCCATTGAAAACTCAGAAGTGTTAGTCTTTTTAGGAACTTAGAATCCAGATGATATTCTTGACTCTCCTAGTTTAGTTTTTTTTTATTCTTGAACACAACTTTTAGAGTCTTGGTTGTGGCCCTAAGCACTTTGTTTTCCAGTATTACCACCGGATACATAAATGCCACAGACACTTAACTGGGTGAAACCTTTCGGATTGTGATTTAGCATTGCTAGAATCCCCAGATAGAGGTGTCCAAAGTTCTTAAGCACAATCTTTTTGCTTTGGATCACGACTTTAACTGCTCAATCTCAAGCTTTTTACTTGACACCTTCACACCACAAGCATATAGTTAGGGACAGCTTAGTTGAGCCGCTTAGGCCAGGATTTTGTTTCCTTTAGGCCCTCCTAACCATTGATGCTCAAAGCCTTGGATCATTTTAACCTTTGCCTTTTAGTTTAAAGGGTTAATGGCTTTTTCTGCTTATTTTTTTTCGCATGCAATTGTTTTTTCTTTTTATTGCATCTTGCTTTTTGCTGCTTTTTTTTGCTTCAAGAATCAATTTTTTATTTTTCATAACACCAATAATACTTCACTTTTATTATCATTCTTTCAAGAGCCAACATTCTTAATTCCAATTTCAATATGCACTATTCATTCATACATTTAGAAAACAAAATCAATGCCACCATATCAAGATAATTCAACTATTCTTAAGATAAAGTCGAGATTCATGCAACTTAATTTTCTTTTTCAAATAAAATTTTCTTTTAAGTAAGGTGAGAGATGTATGGAACATTTTATAACTTTAAGACATAGATAGAAATGATCATGCAATGAGAACATGAGAATAGACAATAAAATATAATGAAAAACAAAAAAAAAACATAAAAGGAGGGGTGATGGAACGGGACCACCTTAATGACGGCGGCTACCACTTCCTCTAGAGAATCCAATAGAATGCTTGATATCTTCAATGTCACACCCTTGTCTCTGTTGTTCTTCCCTCATAACTCTTTGTTCTTCCTTCATGGCTCTTTGATCTTCTCTTATTTGATGGAGGGTGGTGGAATGATCTTGATGTTCCATCCTCAACTGATCCATGTAAGTGCTTAGTTCTCTAAGAGAAGTGTGCCATTGATCCCAATAGCTTTGAGAAGAAAAATACATTCCTTGAGGCATCTCAGGAATCTCATGTTGAGGCGGCTCCACATGCTCATGTTGTGGTTCATGTGCCAGCTCTCTAGTATGCTCCATCCTTCTTTTAGTGATAGGCTTATCCTCCTCAATGAAGATATCTCCTTCTATGACAATTCCAGCTTAATTGCATAGGTGACAGATGAGATGAGGGAAAGATAACCTTGCTTGGGTGGAGGGCTTGTCCGCCACTTTAAATAACTCTTTAGGTATCACCTCATGTACTTCCACCTCCTCTCCGAGCATGATGCAATGGATCATGATGGCTCAGTCTATGGTCACTTCAGACCGGTTGCTAGTGGGGATAATAGAGCGTTGGATGAATTCCAACCATCCTCTAGCTATGGGCTTGAGGTCAGGCCTTCTTAGTTAGATAGGCTTGCCTTGGAAATCCCTTTTCCACTGTGCTTCTTCCACATAGATGTCTGAGAGAACTTGATCTAGCCTTTGATCATGGTTAACTCTTCTAGTGTAAGGACGTGGGTCTCCTTGCATTAAAGGCAAGTTGAACGCCAACCTCACACTTTTCGGGCTAAAATCTAAGATTTTCCCTTGGATCATGGTGCTCCAATTCTTAGGATGCAGGTTCACACTATTGTCATGGTTTTTTGTGAGCCATGCATTAGCATAGAACTCTTGCACCATTAAGATCTCAACCTCTTGGATGGGATTGGTTAGGACTTCCCAACCTCTTCTCTGGATTTCATGTCGGATCTCCGGATACTCATTCTTCTTAAGCTTAAAAGGGACATCAGATATCACCTTTTTCTTTGCCACAAGTTCATAAAAGTGGTCTTGGTGGACTTTGGTGATGAATCTCTCCATCTTCCTAAATTTGGAGGTGGCAGCTATGGCCTTTCCTTTCCTCTTTCTAGAGGGTTCTGCGACCTTGGGTGCCATAAGTGGGAACGAAAAGCAAAAAGTAAGGCTTTTGCAACACCAAACTAAAAACTTTGCTCGTCCTCGAGCAAAAATAAATAGAAGAAAAGAATGGAGTAGGAGAAGAAGAAAATAGATGGAGATGGAGGGAGAAGAGCAATTCGGCCAAGGGGGGCTTTAGGGTGATGGAGTGTGTGAATGAAGGGTTAGTAAGAGGGGGTATTTATAGGAGTGGGCTAGGTTAGGGTTCGGTCATGGGTGGGGTAAATGGGAGAAAAATTTGATTTTAAAGTGGGTGGGAGTTGGTGAGAGTAATGATGGTTTTGGGAAAGTGATATGCATGTGTTAGGGCTAAGGTTTATAGGGAAGAGTGTACGGGGAAGTGTGAAAAAAGAAGAAGGAAGAAGTGGGGTAGGTAAAGATACTGTGGGATCCACTAGTCTTAAGAGGCTTGGGAATTCAGATTCCCTGCCTTTTTGCATGGGCGTTGAATGCCCAGCCAGTGCTCCCTGGCTAGCATTCAACGCCAGCAAGTCTGCATATATGGGCGTTGAATGCCCAGCCAGTGCTCCCTGGCTGGCGTTCAACGCTAGCAAGACATTCCATCAAGAGTGTTCTGTTTTTATTGCTGAACTTTTCTGTCTCTATTCTGATTGCTGCACATGATCATGAACCTAAAGAAATAACTTAAAGAAAATAAACTTAAGGAATTAAAAGAAATAGAAATTACTATATAGGATTGGGTTGCCTCCCAACAAGCTCTTCTTTAACGTCACTAGCTTGACGGTTAGCTCCTTACAGAGATTGATAAGGGCTCAGAATTTCATCCCTTATAGTGAACTTTCTTCCTGTCTTTTCATGAATGAGCTCCACATGCTCTAGAGACAGGATATGACTCACTGTATGTGGTATGACTGATTTCTTGGTGAAGACAACTCTCATGCCAGGTGAGAGGCCTTTAGTGGGAACTTCTTATCCCTCTAGCCTTTTAGGTACTTTCTTCTTAGTACATTTGTTCTTAGAGCTTGATGATGGCTGCCCAACACTAAACTTAGAATTGGTGTTTGGGGGTTCTGTAAAGCTCTGCATTGAAAAAGAGGGTTGGAACTCTAGGTGTTGTACTGTTATCTCTCTTTTCTCAGAGGGAGAGTTGGGGCGAGGCATCTTGAAGAGGATGCGGTCTTCCCAAAACTATAGATACAACTCTCCCTTTGCCACATCAATGATAGCATTGGCAATGACTAGGAAAGGTCTGCTAAGGATAATAGAGTCATCCTCATCTTGCCCAGTATCTAAAATGATAAAGTTTGTAGGGATGTAGTGTTTTTTAATCTTCACCAAGACATCCTCTACAAAACCATATGCTTTCTTCATTGATTTTTCTGCCATCTCTAGTGAGATGTTTACAACTTGTACCTCAAAGATTCTCAGCTTCTCCATTACAGAGAGGGGCATGAGGTTAATGCTTGAACCTAGGTCACATAGAACTTTTTCAAAAGTAATGGTGCCTATGGTACAAAGAATCAAGAAGCGTCTGACATCCGAAAGCTTTTGAGGTAGCCTCTACTGAGCCAAGGCATTCAGCTCCTTGGTCAACACTGGAGGTTTTTCCTCTAGTGTCTCAATTCTGAATAGCTTGTCATTTAGCTTCATCAGAGTTCCTAGGTACCGAGCAATTTGCTCTTCCCTAGTGTCTTCATCCTCATCAGAGGATGAGTGTTCATCAAAACTCATAAATTGCAGAAGTGCATTCAGTGGAACCTCTATGGTCTCTACATGACCCTTGATTTCCTTGAGTTCTTGGGTAGGGACATCCTTAGTGGGCATTGAACGCCTAGTAGGGATCCCTTTACTGGCGTTCAATGCCAGCTCCTATGGTGTTTTGGGCATTAAACACCCAGTAATGTCTTCCTTACTGGCGTTCAATGCCAGTAATGGTGCTAAATTGGGCGTTGAACGCCCAGAAGGGACCTCCTTCCTGGCGTTCAATGCCAGTGGTGGTGTAGGTTTGGGCGTTGAATGCCCAGTGGTGTGTACCTCATTGGCATTCAACGCCAAGAGTGGCATATCCTTGGGCGTTGAACGCCCAGTATGGGCTTCCTCACTGGCGTTCAACGCCTGCCCTTCCTCCTCCATTTTGGCCTCAACTTCTACAGTGATGGCCTTGCACTCTTCCCTTGGATAAACTTCAGTGTTAGTTGGGAGAGTGTTGGGAGGAATCTCAGTGATTCTCTTGTTCAGCTGACCAACTTATACCTCCAAACTTCTAATGGAGCACCTAGTTTCAGTTATGAAACTATGAGTGGTCTTTGAAAGCTAAGAGACTATGGTGGGTAAGTCAGAGATGCTCTGCCTAGAAGTCCCTGATTGTTGCTGAGAAGGTGGGAATGGTGATCTGTTACTAAACCTGTTTTGGTTTCTTCCACCTTGATTATTATTGAAGCCTTGTTGAGGCTTTTGTTGATCCTTCCATGAAAGGTTAGGATGGTTCTTCTATGGGGGGTTGTAGGTGCTTCCATAGGGTTCTCCCATGTAGTTCACCTCCTCTATCATGGGTTGTTCAGGATCATAAACTTCTTCTTCAGAGGAAGCTTCTTGAGTGCTGCCAGTTGCAGCTTGTAGTCCAGTTACATGCTGGGAGATTATTTTGAACTGTTGGGTCAGGATCTTATTCTGAGTCAGTATGGAATTCATAGTATCAATTTTAAGAACTCATTTCTTCTGAGGTACCCCATTACTCATAGGGTTTCTCTCAGAAGTGTACATAAACTGGTTGTTTGCAACCATATCAATAAGTTCTCTTTTCTCTTCAGGCGTTTTCTTCCAGTGGAGTGATCCACCAGCAGTGTTATCCAGTGACATCTTGGATATCTTAGAAAGGCCATCATAGAAGATGTCTAGTGTGGTCCAATCTGAGATCATTTTGGGAGGACATCTTCTGATAAGTTGCTTGTACCTCTCCCAAGCTTTATAGAGGAATTCATCCTCTTTTTGTCTAAAGGTTTGAACTTCCACCCTAAGTCTGCTCAACTTTTGAGGTGGAAAGAACTTGTTCAATAATGCATTGACCACCTTCTCCCATGTGTCAAGACTCTCTTTAGGTTGAGAATCTAGCCACACTCTAGCTCTGTCTCTTACAGCAAAAGGAAAGAGCATAAGTTTATAGACCTCAGGACTCACTCCATTGGTCTTGACTATGTCACATATCTGCAAGAAGTCAGATAAAAATTTATTTGGATCTTCCTGTGGAAGTCCATGCTACTGGCAGTTCTGTTGAACTAAGGTGGCCAGTTGAGGTTTCAGCTCAAAGTTGGTGGCATTGATAGCAGGGATGGATATGTTGCGCCTATAAAAATCAGAATTGGGTGCAGTATAGGCTCCAAGAACCTTTCTTGCTTCTTCTCCACCATTAGCATTGTCTGCCATGTCTGTATTTCTTGTTTCTTGTTCGAATAATTCTGTGAGGTTCCCTCCGGAGTGTTGTGCTCTAACTTGTTGTAGGCACCTCCTTAGGGTCTTCTTAGGTTTAGGATCAGGATCAAAGAGAGGTTCTTTGTCTTTGTTTCTGGTCATAAACAAGAAAAAGAAAACAAGAAAGAAGAAGAATGGGAGCTCTATGTTTAAGAATAGAGGACTCCCTGTGAGATGTGAAGAAGAGAGAAGAATGATGATAGAAAGAAGAGAGAATGAATTCGGCTATGAGGATTAGAGAGTTCGAAAATTGGAAATAAAAAGAGAAATAAGAAACAAAGATATTTTAATTATTGATTGAATTTGAAAAATAAAAGCTAATTAACTAAAAAGATTTGAAATTTAAATTATGAATTTCGAAAAAGAAGATGGAGAAAATAGAGAAGATATTTTCAAAAATTAGAAGAGAGATGAATTAGTTAGGAAGTTTTGAAAAAGAAAAAAGAGAAAACAAGTAACTAATTAAAAAAGATTTGAAAAACAAGATAAGATAAAAGATTAGAAAAGATTTGAATTTAATATTTGAAATTTGAAAAGAATAAGATAGAAATTGAAAAGAGATTTGAAAAAGATTTGAAAAAGATAAGATTTGAAATTTAATTTTTAAAAAAGATTTTATTTTGAAATTTGAAATTTGAAATTTGAAATTTTTAAATTTTGAAATTGAATTTTAAAATTTGAATTTGAAATAAGATAAGATTTTTGAATTTTAAAGAAAGATAAAAAGATAAGATAGTAATTTAAAAAAGATATGATTTTTAAAAAGATTTGATTTTGAAAAGATTTGAATTTGAAATTTAAAACTCAAGATAATATAAGATAATGATTTTGAAATTAAAATTTGAAAATTTTTTAAAAATTTCAAAAATTAAGGTAAAAAGGTAGAAAAGATATTTTTTATTTTTTTGAATAATGAAGAAAGAAAAAAATAACCAAAAGATACCAGACTTAAAATTTTTAGATCTAAGACACCTAGTTTTCGAAAATTCAAAGAGAAAAACACAAACAGACACCAAACTTAAAAGTTTTAAGATCAAAACAAAAAGAAAAACAAGAATACTTTGAAGATCAAGAAGAACACCAAGAACAAAACTCAAAGAATTAAAAGAAAACAAGAACATTCGAAGAACACCAAACTTAAAAATTTTGAAAACTAAATAACACTACTTCCGAAAATTTTTAAAGAAAAAAAGACACCAAACTTAAAGATTAACACAAGACTCAAACAAAAGACACTATTTTTGAAAATTTTAAGAAGAAGGACAAGAAATTCGAAAATTCAACAAGAACACAAACGAAAGACTCAAACCAAAAACTAAGATTAAATAAAGAAAAGAAATGTTTTTGAAAAATTTTCGATTATTTTTTTTCCAAAAAATAAAATAAAAGACTCAAACAAAAATAAAAAATACCTAATCTAAGCAAAAAAATAATCCGTTAGTTTGTTCAAACTCGAACAATCCTCAGCAATGGCGCCAAAACCTTGGTGCACGGAATTACACTTTGCACATCTGAACCAGCAAGTGTACTGGGTCGTCCAAGTAATACCTGAGTGAGTCAGGGTCGATCCCACGAGGATTGTGATTTGAATCAAGCTGTGGTTATCTTGTAGATCTTAGTCAGGTGAATAGAAAAGTTGTTTGTTTATTTAAAGCACATAAAAGTAAAATAAGAATGAAAATACTTAAATTGAGTGAAACCAGTGATAATAAGATGGTTAAGGTTTCAGAGATACTTTATTCCTCTGGATTACTCTGGTCTTGTTGTCTACTCCAACTGTGAATGATTTTTTCTATGGCAAGCTGTGTGTGATCAATGCCTTTCTGGAGAGGTCGCCGATTCTCTTCCAGTGCTGAACCCCAGGGTTAGTGTGGATCCAGTCTGATTGAGGGTGAAGCTCCTGCAGTTCATTCCCCTTAATGATCCTACTCAAAACACCACAGACAAGGTCGAATCTTCCGAATCAGGGAATGCTGCACCTTGTGGTTCTAGCCTTTACCACAAAAACTCTAATCTCCTTGTGCCTTGGCTGAACTGGTGTCTCGAGAAGTCCCCAACGAATTCGTGGATTAGCCGTCTAAGAGATGTATGATCAAGCTAGTGGTTCATTGTTGTCTGATGAAAGACTCACTCTGAACCCATGTAGAATGAGATAACTTTGTGCCCGTTCAATGCATTCATAAGGATGAAGAACAAAGATACAACTTAGAATAGAATCAAAACACGAATTGAGAATAGAACAGTAGTACTTTTATTAATCCATAAAACTCAGCAGAGCTCCTAGCCTCAACCTAGGAGGTTTAGTGACTCATATTGATAGAAAAACACAATGGAATTGAAAATATGCCAGAAGAGATCGAAGTTCCTTAAACAAGGGGGATCTTCTCCTTTAAATACTAATCTAATAACTAAGGATTACATAAGAAAGGTAAAACAGTTATTTAGTGTGAAAATCCACTTCCAGGGACCACTTGTTGAGTGTTTGGACTGAGCCTTGATTGTCTCCACGAGCTAGGGTGGTTCCTTGGCGTTGAACGCCTGCTTGGGGGTCCTTCTTCGGCATTGGAACGCTGGCTACTCCCTTGTGGGCGATGAACGCCTGGACTGGGGTAGATGGCTGGTGTTGATTTCCAGTTTTGGGCTTCCTATTCTGAAGCAAAGTATAGACTATTATATAATTTTGGAAAGCCCTGGATGTTAGCTTTCTATAGCCATTGAGAACACTTCATTTAGACTTCTATAGCTCTAGAAAAGCTCTGCAGTGCTTTCTCTGTCTTTAAATCAGACTTTTGTTCCAGTTTCTCAATTTTAGCTAGAAAATAATCCTTGAATTTAAATCAGTATATTAATTAAGTAGAATGGTAATAGTATTAATCCATAGAATAAACAGAGCTTCTAACTTTAACAGAGGAGGTTTAGTTGCTCTTGGCTCAAAGAAAAACTAGAGTTCCAAAAGTGTGTAAAGTGCAGAATGAAGAAGAGAGCAGACAAGAGAGTCTGAAGGACTGAATCTTTTCTCCTTTTATATCTAACCTAATTGATTTGAAAATAAAATAAAAAATAATAAAATCTAAAATCTAAAAGATTGTGTTTTGTTTTAAAAATAATGAAAAGAAAAATAAACTAAAGATACTAAATCCACGAAGCCTTTTTTGGACTCCAAAACGCGCTACAGACGTTAAATACCAAGATCGGCGTTTAGCGCCGCTGAGGTAGAAAGCTTTGTTGAGGTTACTGGCTTCCTGACGCTAAATGTCAGGATTGGTGTTTAGCACCACTAGCATGTGGTTCTGGGCGTGCTTTACGAGGCACCTGGTGCTAAACGCCAAGTCGTGGCGTTTGGCGCCAGCTTCATAGAGAGCTTGCACATATTACAAGGCTTGTGGCCTTAAATGCTAATGTTGCGGTGTTTAGTACCATAATGCCAGAAGAAAATTATAAACTATTATATATTTTTAGAAAGTTCTAGAAGTTGGCTTTCTAATGTCGCTAAAACTGCGTCAATTGAATTTCTATAACTCAAGTTATGCTCGTTGGAGTGGGAAGAGGTCAGAGTTGACAACATCTACTTTCTTCCTTTTTCTTCTGCACAAACACTGTCAAACTCACCCGAATCTTTCCTGAAATTAATACAACCACAAAGCGCATCAAAGTAACATCCAAACAAGGCTAAAATACCAAAATCTCATATAAACGCAATCAATATATATCTAAAATACTAAGAAAATCTAAAAAAGATGCTCACACATCACAACACCAAACTTCAATTGTTGCTTGTCCTCAAACAACTGAAAATAATGTGAACCTAAGATGTGGGTTTGCCTAAGAGTTGAGTTTTTAATTAAGTTCCTGTCCATTCTTTGAGTGGGGTTAATGGCACTGTGATCTTGAATAGTTTCGGCATCTCAATATCCTTTGGAGCTCAAGAATGTTAATGTCCTTCAAGACTAGAATCTGGATAATATTATGAATTCACTTTCTTTTTAGCCTTTGATTGATCCTTGAACACAACATTTTCTTTTGTTGTTTTCTTTGGGGCTTTGCACCTTGAGCCTAGCCGTGACTCTAAATGTTTTGTCTCAAGCCTTACTTGACACAAAAATACCACAAGCACTTAACTCGGGAACTACTTAAGTTCTGAATTTTCTATTGCATTTTCCCAGTCAGTAGTGCTCATAGCCTTTGGAATATTCTTCATTTGCACTTGGCTTTGACTCTAAGTGCTCTGTGTCAAGAATTTTCTTGACACATTCATAGCATAAGTGGTGCACGAAATTGTGATCAATACTTTTCAAAACATAAACAATCCCTAGTAATGGCTCCAAAGACTTGGTGCTCAATACCATGGCATAAACACAACTTCGCACAACTAACCAGCAAGTGCACTGGGTCGTCCAAGTAATAAACCTTACGCGAGTAAGGGTCGATCCCACGGAGATTGGTGGTATGAAGCAAGCTATGGTCATCTTGTAAATCTCAGTCAGGCAGACTCAAATGGGTATAGTGATAAACGAATAAAGCATAAAGATAAAGATAGAGATACTTATGTATATCATTGGTGTAAGAGCTTCAGACAAGCGTATGAAGATGCCTTCCCTTCCGTCTCTCTGCTTTCCTACTGCCTTCATCCAATCCTTCTTACTCCTTTCCATGGCAAGCTTGTGTAGGGTTTCACTGTTGTCAGCAGCTACCTCCCATCCTCTCAGTGAAAATACGTCCCTGATGCTCTGTCACAGCATAGGCTAATCATCTGTCGGTTCTCGTTCAGGCCGGAATAATATCCATTGATACTTTTGCGTCTGTCACTAACGCCCTAGCCTGCTAGGAGTTTGAAGCACGTCACAGTCATTCAATCCTTGAATCCTACTCAGAATACCACAAACAAGGTGAGACCTTCCGGATTCTCTTGAATGCCGCCATCAGTTCTCGCCTATACCACGAAGACTCTGATCTCACGGAATGGCTGGCTCGTTTGTCAGGCGAGCACTCGGTTGTCAGGCGATCAACCATGCATCGTGCAATCAGAAATCCAAGAGATATTCACTAAGCCTCGAATGCTTGTAGAACAAGAGTGGTTGTCAGTCACTTTGTTCATGGGTGAGAATGATGATGGGCGTCAATCATCACCTTCATCAAGTTGAAGAACAAGTGATATCTTGGACAAAGAACAAGCGGAATTGAATAGAAGAACAATAGTAATTGCATTAATACTCGAGGTACAGCAGAGCTCCACACCTTAATCTATGGTGTGTAGAAACTCCACCGTTGAAAATACATAAGAACAAGGTCTAGGCATGGCCGAATGGCCAGCCTCCCAATGATCTAAGATAGCATAAAACGAAGATAGCTACCAAAGTCCTCTAGATACAATAGTAAAAGGTCCTACTTATAGATAACTAGTAGCCTAAGGTGTACAAAGATGAGTAAATGACATAAAAATCCACTTCCGGGCCCACTTGGTGTGTGCTTGGGCTGAGCAATGAAGCATTTCGTGTAGAGACTCTTCTTGGAGTTAAACGCCAGCTTTATGCCAGTTTGGGCGTTTAACTCCCATTTAGGTGCCAGTTCCGGCGTTTAACGCTGGAATTTCTTGAGGTGACTTTGAACGCCGGTTTGGGCCATCAAATCTTGGGCAAAGTATAGACTATCATATATTGCTGGAAAGCCCAGGATGTCTACTTTCCAACGCCGTTGAGAGCGCGCCAATTAGGCTTCTGTAGCTCCAGAAAATCCACTTCGAGTGCAGGGAGGTCAGAATCCAACAGCATCTGCAGTCCTTTTGAGTCTCTGGATCAGATTTTTGCTCAGATCCCTCAATTTCAGCCAGAAAATACCTGAAATCACAGAAAAACACACAAACTCATAGTAAAGTCCAGAAAAGTGAATTTTAACTAAAAACTAAAAAATATACTAATAACTCAACAAAAATACCAAAAACATACTAAAAACAATGCCAAAAAGCGTACAAAATCGCTCATCACAACACCAAACTTAAATTGTTGCTTGTCCCCAAGCAACTGAAAATCAAATAAGATAAAAAGAAGAGAATATGCAATGAACTCCAAAAACATCTATGAAGATCAGTATTAATTAGATGAGCGGGGCTTTTAGCTTTTTGCCTCTGAATAGTTTTGGCATCTCACTTTATCCTTTGGAATTCAGAATGATTGGCTTCCTTAGGAACTCAGAATCCAGATAGTGTATTGATTCTCCTAGTTAAGTATGATGATTCTTGAACACAGCTACTTTATGAGTCTTGGCCGTGGCCCAAAGCACTCTGTCTTCCAGTATTACCACCGGATACATACATGCCACAGACACATAATTGGGTGAACCTTTTCAGATTGTGACTCAGCTTTGCTAGAGTCCCCAATTAGAGGTGTCCAGGGTTCTTAAGCACACTCTTATTTGCCTTGGATCACAACTCTTATTCTTTTCTTTTTCTTTCTTTTCTCTTTTTTTTTTTTTTTTTTCTTTTTCGGTTTTTTTTTTTTGTATTCACTGCTTTTTCTTGCTTCAAGAATCATTTTATGATTTTTCAGATCCTCAGTAACATGTCTCCTTTTTCATCATTCTTTCAAGAGCCAACATTCATGAACCACAAATTCAAAAGACATATGCACTGTTCAAGCATACATTCAGAGAACAAAAGTGTTGCCAACCACATCAATATAATTAAACTGTATAAATTTAAAATTCATGCAATTCTTCTCCTTTTCAATTAAGCACGTTTTTATTAAGAGAGGTGATGGATTCATAGGACATTCATAACTTTAAGGCATAGACACTAAGACACTAATGATCACATGACACAAACATGAAAACAAAAAGCATAAAATTCGAAAAACAGAAGATTAAAGAACAAGGAAATTAAAGAACGGGTCCACCTTAGTGATGGCGGCTCTTTCTTCCTCTTGAAGATCCTATGGAGTGCTTGAGCTCTCAATGTCTCTTCCTTGTCTTTGTTGTTCTCTCATGATTCTTTGGTCTTCTCTAATTTCATGGAGGAGAATGGAGTGTCTTGGTGCTCCACCCTTAGTTGTCCCATGTTGGAACTTAGTCTCCTAGGGAGGTGTTTACTTGCTCCCAATAGTCTTGTGGAGGAAAGTGCATCCCTTGAGGCATCTCAGGGATCTCTTGATGAGAGGGGTCTCTTGTGTGCTCCATCCTTTTCTTGGTGATGGGCTTGTCCTCATCAATGGGGGTATCTTCTTCTATGTCAAGGCTAGCCTTGCTAAGGTGGAAGACTTGTCTGCCACTTTATAGAGTTCTTGGGCTATAACCTGAACTTCCACTTCTTCTCCAATCATGATACTATGAATCATGATGGCCCGGTCTAGAGTAACTTCGGACCGGTTGCTAGTGGGAATGATTGAGCGTTGAATGAACTCTAACCATCCTCTAGCCACGGGCTTGAGGTCATGCCTTCTCAATTGGACCGGCTTGCCTCTTGAATCTCTCTTCCATTGTACGCCCTCTTCACATATAACTGTGAGGACTTGGTCCAACCTTTGATCAAAGTTGACCCTTCTTGTGTAAGGGTGTTCATCTCCTTGCATCATAGGCAAGTTGAACGCTACCCTCACACTCTCCGGACTAAAATCCAAGTATTTCCCCCGAACCATAGTAAGATAATTCTTTGGATCCGGGTTCACACTTTGATCATGGTTCTTGGTGATCCATGCATTGGCATAGAACTCTTGAACCATCAAGATTCCGACTTGTTGAATGGGGTTGGTAAGTACTTCCCAACCTCTTCTTCGGATCTCATGGCGGATCTCCGGATATTCACCCTTTTTGAGTGAAAAGGGGACCTCGGGGATCACCTTCTTCAAGGCCACAACTTCATAGAAGTGGTCTTGATGCACCCTTGAGATGAATCTATCCATCTCCCATGACTCGGAGGTGGAAGCTTTTGCCTTCCCTTTCCTCTTTTTAGAGGTTTCTCCGGCCTTGGATGCCATAATGGTTATGAAAAAACGAAAAAGCAACGCTTTTACCACACCAAACTTAAAATGTTTGCTCGTCCTCGAGCAAAAGAAGAAAGAAGAGAGTAGAAGAAGAAGAAGAAATGAGGGAGAGGGAGATGGTGGTGTATTCGGCCAAAGAAGGGGGAGAAGTGGTGTTTAGGTTGTGTGAAAATGAAGAAGGGAAGAAGGGTATTTATAGGAGAGAGGGGAGAAGGAGTTCGGCCATGTATGGGTGGGTTTGGGAGGGAAAGTGTTTAGGTTGTGTGAAATGAAGAAGGGAAGAAGGGTATTTATAGGAGAGAGGGGGGAGAAGGAGTTCGGCCATGTATGGGTGGGTTTGGGAGGGAAAGTGGTTTGAATTTGAAGGTGAGGTTGGTGGGGATTTATGAAGGAGGATGTGAGTGGTGAAGAGAAAGATGGGATTGATAGGTGAAGGGTTTTGGGGAAGAGGTATTGAGGTGATTGGTGAATGGGGGAAGAAGAGAGAGAGTGGTGGTGGGGTCCTGTGGGGTCCACATCCTGTGGTGTCAAGGAAAAGTCATCCCTGCACCAAAATGGCATCAAAATTCACGTTTTGAGCCATTTCTGGCGTTAAACGCCGGGCTGGTGCCCATTCCTGGCGTTTAACGCCAGGTTCTAGCCCTTTTCTGGCGTTTAACGCCAGTCTGGTGCCCCTTTCTGGCGTTAACGCCCAGAATGGTGCCAGACTGGGCGTTAAACGCCCACTGCTAAGCTCACTGGCGTTTGAACGCCAGCAGCATCTTCCTCCAGGGTGTGCTGTTTTCTTCCTGTTTCCATTTTGTTTTTGCTTTTTCAATTAATTTTGTGACTTCTCATGATCATTAACCTACAAAATAACATAAAATAACAAAAGAAAATAAAAAAAATGACATTGGGTTGCCTCCAACAGCGCTTCTTTAATCAGTAGCTTGACAGATGGCTCTCATTGAGCCTTACAAATGATCAGAGCAATGTGGAACCTCCCAACACCAACTTAGAGTTGAATGTGGGGTTCAACACCAAACTTAGAGTTTGGTTGTGGCCTCCCAACACCAAACTTAGAGTTTGATGTGGGGGCTCTGTTTGTCTCTGATTTGAGAGAAGCTCTTCATGCTTCCTCCATGGTGACAGGGGGATATCCTTGAGCCTTAAACACAAGGATTCTTCATTCACTTGAATGATCATTCACCTCTATCAACATCAATCACAGCTTTTGCAGTGGCTAGGAAAGGTCTGCAAGGATGATGGTTTCATCCATGCATTTCCCAGTCTCTAGGACTATGAAATCAGTAGGGATGTAATGGTTCTCAATCTTAACCAAAACATTCTCTACAAGTCCATAAGCTTGTTTTCTTGAGTTGTCTGCCATCTCTAGTGAGATTTTTGCAGCTTGTACCTCAAAGATCCCTAGCTTCTCCATTACAGAGAGAGGCATGAGGTTCACACTTGACCCTAAGTCACACAAGGCCTTCTTGAAGGTCATGGTGCCTATGGTACAAGGTATTGAAAACTTCCCAGGATCTTGTCTCTTTTGAGGTAATTTCTGCCTAGACAAGTCATCCAGTTCTTTGGTGAGCAAGGGAGATTCATCTTCCCAAGTCTCATTTCCAAATAACTTGTCATTTAGCTTCATGATTGCTCCAAGATATTTAGCAACTTGATCTTCAGTGATATACTCATCCTCTTCAGAGGAAGAATATCATCAGAGCTCATGAAAGGCAGAAGTAAGTCCAATGGAATCTCTATGGTCTCATTTGAGCCTCAGATTCCCATGGTTCCTCATTGGGGAACTCAGAGGAGGTTGGTGCACGCCCATTGAGGTCTTCCTCAGTGGCGTCCACTTCCTCTCTTTCCTCTCCATATTCGGCCATTTATGGCTTTGCACTCTCCTTTTGGATTTCTTCTGTATTACTTGGGAGAGTGCTAGGAGGGAGTTCAGTAACTTTCTTGCTCAGCTGTCCCACTTGTCCTTCCAAATTTCTGATGGAGGACCTTGTTTCATTCATGAAACTTTGAGTGGTTTTGATTAGATCAGAGACCATGGTTGCTAAGTCAGAGGTATTCTGCTTAGAACTCTCTGTCTGTTGCTGAGAAGATGATGGAAAAGACTTGCTATTGCTAAACCTGTTTCTTCCACCATTACTATTGTTGAAACCTTGTTGAGGTTTCTCTTGATTCTTTCATGAGAAATTTGGGTGATTTCTCCATGAAGAATTGTAGGTGTTTCCATAGGGCTCTCCTAGGTAATTCACCTCTTCCATTGAAGGGTTCTCAGGATCATAAGCTTCTTCCTCAGAGGAAGCATCCTTAGTACTGCTTGGTGCATTTTGCATTCCAGACAGACTTTGAGAAATCAAATTAACTTGTTGAGTCAATATTTTATTCTGAGCCAAAATGGCATTCAGAGTATCAATCTCAAGAACTCCTTTCTTCTGATTAGTCCCATTGTTCACAGGATTCCTTTCAGAAGTGTACATGAATTAGTTATTTGCAACCATTTCAATTAGCTCTTGAGCCTCTGTAGGCGTCTTCTTCAAATGAAGAGATCCTCCAGATTCCACTCTAAGCTTACTCCATCTTTGTGGTGGAAAGAACTTTGCCAAGAAGGCATTGACTAGCTTTTCCCAAGAGTCCAGGCTTTTTAGGTGAGAGTCCAACATATTCTAGCTCTGTCTCTTACAGCAAAAGGGAATAGCATCAGTCTATAGACCTCAGGGTCTACCCCATTAGTCTTGACTGTGTCACAGATTGCAAGAATTCAGCTAAGAAACTGATGAGGATCTTCCATTGGAAGTCTGGAACTTGCAATTCTGTTGCATTATAGAAACTAATTGAGGCTTAAGCTCAAGTTGTTTGCTCCAATGGCAGGGATAGAGATGCTTCTCCCATAGAAGTCGGGAGTAGGTGCAGTAAAGTCACCCAGCACCTTCCTTGCATTGTTGGCATTGTTGTTGTTTTCGGCTGCCATGTGTTCTTCTTCTTTGAAGAATTCGGTCAGGCCCTCTAAAGAGAGTTGTGCTTTGGCTTCTCTTAGCTTTCTCTTCAAGGTCCTTTCAGGTTCAGGATCAGCTTCAACAAGAATGCCTTTGTCTCTGCTCCTGCTATATGAAAGAGAAGAGAACAGGAAATGTGGAATCCTCTATGTCACAGTATAGAGATTCCTTGAGGTGTCAGAGGAAAAGAGAAATAGAAAGAAGAAGGAGAAGAAGAATTCGAACTTTAATTAGATAAGGTTCGAATTGTGCATTGAGAAGGAGTGGTACTCCATAAATAGAAGGATGTGAGAAGGAGGGGAGTAATTTTCGAAAATTAATTAGAAGATTTTGAAAACATTTTTGAAAAACACTTAATTGATTTTCGAAAATAAGAGTGGAAAAGAAATCAAGTAATTTAGAAGGAGAAGAAGAATTCGAACTTAATTAGATAAGGTTCGAATGTGCATTGAGAAGGAGTGGTACTCCATAAATAGAAGGATGTGAGAAGGAGGGGTAGTAATTTTCGAAAATTAATTAGAAGATTTTGAAAACATTTTGAAAAACACTTAATTGATTTTCGAAAATAAGAGTGGAAAAGAAATCAAGTAATTTTTGAAAAGATTTGAAATTAGAAGTTAAAGGATTTGATTGAAAACTTAATTTGAAAAGATGTGATTAAAAAGATGTGATTGGGAAGATATGATTTGAAAACAATTTGAAAAGATATGATTTGAAACAATTTTAAAAAAGATTGATTTTAAAATTAGTGACTTGCCTAACAAGAAAAGATATGATTCAAACATAAACCTTCCTCAACAGGAAAGGCAAAAAATGTTCAATCAATCATTAATTGTTAGTAAGTATCTTTGAAAAAGGAAGAAATTGATTTTGAAACATTTGATTGAGAGTTTGATTTGAAAAAGATTTGTTTTTGAAAACTTTGAAAACTTGAAAAAAAAAATTGATTTGAAAACAAAATTCTCCCCTAGCACCATCCTGGCGTTAAACGCCCAGAATGGTATCCATTCTGGCGTTTAACGCCCAAATGCACCCTTTTTGGGCGTTAAACGCCCAACAGGTACCCTGGCTGGCGTTTAACGCCAGTCTGCCTTCTTCACTGGGCATTTTTGAATGCCCAGCTTTTTCTGTATAATTCCTCTGCAGTATGTTCTGAATCTTCAATTCCTTGTATTATTGACTTGAAAGACACAAATAAAAATATTTTTGGATTTTTTAATAATCAAAATGCAACAAGAATCAAATAACAATGCATGCAAGACACCAAACTTAGCAGTTTGTATACTATGACAGTATATGAGACACATAAACACTCAAGTCAAAGATTCAAAGATCAGAGTAAGAAATCATCAAGAATTACTTGAAGATCCTTAAGACACATGAATGAATGCATGTAATTGACACCAAACTTAAGATGAGACACTAGACTCAAGCAAGAAACATAAAATCTTTTTGGTTTTTATGATTTGTGATTTTTTTGTATTTTTCAAAAATTAAGTGGAAAAGATATCAAAATTCTTAATGAGAATTCCAGGAATCAGTGCAATGCTATGAGACTCCGGTCCAGGAATTAGACATGCTTCACAGCCAGCCAAGCTTTTGAAGAAAGCTTCGGTCTAAAACACTAGACATGGCCAATGCCAGCCAAGCCTTAGCAGATCATTGCTCCAATAGCAAGATTGTAGAGATCAACAAACTATTGTGATGATCAGTTGAAACCTCGGTCCAATAAGATTAGACATGGCTTTCAGCCAGCCAGATTTCAAATCATCATGAAACTCTAGAATTCACCTCAGAATTTCGAAAAATAAATGCCTAATCTAAGCAACAAGATGAACGTCAGTCCATACACAAGAACATCCCCGCAACGGCGCCAAAAACTTGGTGCACGAAATTGTGATCAATACTTTTCAAACATAAACAATCCCTAGTAATGGCTCCAAAGACTTGGTGCTCAATACCATGGCATAAACACAACTTCGCACAACTAACCAGCAAGTGCACTGGGTCGTCCAGTAATAAACCTACGCGAGTAAGGGTCGATCCCACGGAGATTGGTGGTATGAAGCAAGCTATGGTCATCTTGTAAATCTCAGTCAGGCAGACCTCAAATGGGTATAGTGATAAACGAATAAAGCATAAAGATAAAGATAGAGATACTTATGTATATCATTGGTGTAAGAGCTTCAGACAAGCGTATGAAGATGCCTTCCCTTCCGTCTCTCTGCTTTCCTACTGCCTTCATCCAATCCTTCTTACTCCTTTCCATGGCAAGCTTGTGTAGGGTTTCACTGTTGTCAGCAGCTACATCCTCTCAGTGAAAATACATCCCTGATGCTCTGTCACAGCATAGGCTAATCATCTGTCGGTTCTCGTTCAGGCCGGAAAAATCCATTGATACTTTTGCGTCTGTCACTAACGCCCTAGCCTGCTAGGAGTTTGAAGCACGTCACCAGTCATTCAATCCTTGAATCTACTCAGAATACCACAGACAGGTGAGACCTTCTGGATTCTTGAATGCCGCCATCAGTTCTCGCCTATACCACGAAGACTCTGATCTCACGGAATGGCTGGCTCGTTTGTCAGGCGAGCACTCGGTTGTCAGGCGATCAACCATGCATCGTGCAATCAGAAATCCAAGAGATATTCCTAAGCCTCGATGCTTGTAGAACAAGAGTGGTTTGTCAGTCACTTTGTGTTATGGGTGAGAATGATGATGGGCGTCAATCATCACTTCATCAAGTTGAGAACAAGTGATATCTTGGACAAAGAACAAGCGGAATTGAATAGAAGAACAATAGTAATTGCATTAATACTCGAGGTACAGCAGAGCTCCACACCTTAATCTATGGTGTGTAGAAACTCCACCATTGAAAATACATAAGAACAAGGTCTAGGCATGGCCGAATGGCCAGCCTCCCAATGATCTAAGATAGCATAAACGAAGATAGCTACCAAAGTCCTCTAGATACAATAGTAAAAGTCCTACTTATAGATAACTAGTAGCCTAAGGTGTACAAAGATGAGTAAATGACATAAAAATCCACTTCCGGGCCCACTTGGTGTGTGCTTGGGCTGAGCAATGAAGCATTTTTTGTAGAGACTCTTCTTGGAGTTAAACGCCAGCTTTTATGCCGTTTGGGCGTTTAACTCCCATTTAGGTGCCAGTTCCGGCGTTAACGCTGGAATTTCTTGAGGTGACTTTGAACGCCGGTTTAGGCCATCAAATCTTGGGCAAAGTATGGACTATCATATTGCTGGAAAGCCCAGGATGTCTACTTTCCAACGCCGTTGAGAGCGCGCCAATTGGGCTTCTGTAGCTCCAGAAAATCCACTTCGAGTGCAGGGAGGTCAGAATCCAACAGCATCTGCAGTCCTTTTGAGTCTCTGGATCAGATTTTTGCTCAGATCCCTCAATTTCAGCCAGAAAATACCTGAAATCACAGAAAAACACACAAACTCATAGTAAAGTCCAGAAAAGTGAATTTTAACTAAAAACTAATAAAAATATACTAATAACTCAACTAAAACTACCAAAAATATACTAAAAACAATGCCAAAAAGCGTACAAATTATCCGCTCATCAATACGCATATGGCTAGGAAAACAACTACTTTGAGCTTTTGATCATACTTAACCTTCCTAGCCGTTGATGCTCAGAGCCTTGGGCCTTTTATTTTTATATTTTATTTTTCTCTTTGCTATTTTTTTCAAGCATTAATTTCTTGTTTAATTTAGAGAATTTATAATATTTCTCTAAATTCCTCTACCTCATGATTTAACAACTGTAACTACAAGATTAAATATGCACTATTCTTTTCATGCATTTAAAATCACAGATAAATACCACCACATCCTAATAAAAAGACAATTCAGAATATAGACTTAATTTCTCATGCAATATATCACCTCTTTTCTTTTTCTCCTTTAAATTTCAAGCTCAATGAGCGGTACATGAGACATCCTTTTCAAACTAAAATTAAATCACTAAATTATATAACTAAACTAGAAAAGCTAAAAATGCTAAAAAAAATCCTGCAAAGAACTGAAAGCAAATAACAAAAAATAGGAAATACTAAAATAAGAGCAGAAATAGGGAAAATAGAATAAAAAGAACTCAACCACCTCAATCATCATTGTGGTCGTCTCTTCCATGAAGATGATTCACCTCCCTTTGGTGCCATTGATAATAAGATAAACAGAGAGCTCGCTCGACAACACCAAACATAAAAGTTTGGTTGTCCCCGAGCAAAAAAGATTGAAACGAGGAAGGACATAAAAAGCACACGGATGAGTAAAAAAACAAAAATAATGCAAAAGAAGATAGGAGTGATATAAGAGAAAAATAATTTTTTTGTTTTTTACGCTTGTGCATACGCACACAGGTCCGTGCGTAGGCATACTTGGTTGAAAGAGGAGGGTTGTACGCACGCACAACAGTGTGCATGCACATCCGGCAGAGAGGTTGGAGATGTTAGTCCTCCTCTTGGAGCTAAATGCCATGTTGCTGCATTTAGCGCCACCACCTCATTAGTTGCTCTTCAAAAAACGTGTACCATGGCGCTAAATGCCAAGTCGGGGCATTTAGCGCCAACCTCCTAGTGACTATTCCTCAAAATGCATGCCTCCTGGCACTAAACGCCAAGTTGCGGCATTTAGCGCCGAGACATCCGAACTGAACATCCTCCAGAGTGTGCTGAATTCCTTTCTGATTGCACCTATTCCTGTTTTAAATACTTTGCATGACAATAAAATAAATAAAAACAAAATGCTTATAAAATCTAAGGATACTAAAGATTGGGTTGCCTCCCAACAAGCACTTTTTTAACGTTACTAGGTTGACGGTTGATTTCTTGTTAAGGTGGGGGTTGATCATAGTACTTCAACTCCTCCCTTTTTACTGTGAATTTTCCCTCTGTGTCCCTATGAAGTATCTCAATATGCTCAAGAGAGAGAATTCTGTTTACTGTATGAGGTAATACTAGATTTCGAGTTAACACCAACTTCAACACTGGTAAGAAACCTTTAGTGGGGATCTTTTTGTTTCTCCATTTCCTGGGCACTTTCTTCTTGGGAGCCTCCCCCTTTCTTGACACTGCAATCCCAATACCAAACTTAGATTTGATGTTAGGGGAAATTTTGTATATCGCCATCAAAGGAGGCTTGAGCTGCAAACTCTATTTTACATCATCAAGGGGTTCTTGGAACTCAATCTTCATACAGTTGCCTTCTTCACCTGAGTGATGTATGGATTTAAAATCCTTGAAGATCAAATACTCCTCATGCACCCTCAACATCAATTCTCCTTCTTCCACATCAATCAGAGCTCTCCTAGTGGCTAGAAATGGTCTTCCTAGGATTATAGAGGCGTTTTCATCATCTCCCATGTCAAGAATTATAAAATCTATTGGGAGGAAGAACTTACCCATTTTGACCAAGATATTCTCCACTATTTCATGTGCATGCTTCAAAGATTTATCTGCCATTTGTAATGCTATCGTTGTTGATTATTTTTTTTATTTATAGCTTCTTCATCACAAACAAGGGCACTAAATTTATGCTTGCTCCTAGATCACATAAAACTTTCTCAAAGGTTGTGCTTTCAATGGTACTTGGGATTTGAAAGCTCCCTGGATCTGGAATTTTTCTTGGAAAATTACTCTGAATTATGGCACTATATTCCTTTGTCACAACCACTGTCTCATCTCCCTTTAAAGGCCTCTTCTTCGATAGCAACTCCTTCATGAATTTAACATAAAGAGGCATTTGTTCTAAAATCTCAGCAAAAGGAATATTGATTTGCAACTTTCTGAAGACTTTCAAGAACTTTGAAAACTGCTTGTCCTTGGTCTCCTTTTGAAGCCTGTGAGGATATGGCATTTTAGACTTGTACTCAAGTGCTTTAGGCTTAACTGGGTATTGCTCAGATCAACTGGAAAGGGATTATCTGGATGCCTTGGAGGGGCGTGTACTACAACATCCTCAGTCTTCTTTGGAGCTTCTTTTTCAATCGGTCCCTCGGTAACTTATGCTTCCTCACCTGCCACTGGTCCACTTACCAAGGTGATAACCTTGCACTCCTCTCTTGGATTTGGAATTGTGTTACTAGGAAAGGTATTAGTGGACCTCTGATCAATCTCAGCAACTTTTGTGGCTAGTTGACCCATTTGAACCTCCAAGTTCCTAATTGAAGCTCTGGTTTCTTGCTTGAAACTAAGAGTACTCTTAGAGAGCTCTGCAACTATAGATTTCAAGTCAGAAGATTTCTCAGAGCTGAATGGTGGATTGTTGTTAGTAAGATTACTCTGATTGAAATTGTTCTAATGGCTCTGATGGTTATTGAAGCTCTGGTGCCTCTGTGGTTGATTTCCCCATCCAAGATTAGGGTGATTCCTCCACCCCAGATTATAAGTCTTAGAGAAGGGATCATTATTGACGGGTCTAGAGGAATTGCCCATATAATTAACCTGTTCAGGAGGAAATTAACTATACTCATAACTCTCATATTGAGGGAAGTCACCACTTGTGTCATAGGAAGTATCTTGCGTATTGATGGCTGAGACTTGCAATCCACTCAAGTGTTGAGTAATAGCACTAATTTGTTGTGACATGGCTTTGTTCTAAGCAAGAATTGTGCTCAAAGTATCCAACTTCATGACTCCTTTTTTCACTGGGTCCTCTCAGAAAAATAAAAATATTGGTTGTTAGCTACTATCTCAATCAAATCCAAAGCTTCCTCAGGAGTCTTTTTCATGTGAAGAGATCTGCCTACTGAATTATTCAAAGATATTTTGGCGGCCTCAGTAACTCCATCATAGAAAATCTGTAATTGGATCCAGTATGAAAACATGTCAGGAGGACATTTTCTGAGCATCAGCTTGTACCTCTTCTAAGTTTCACAGAGAGATTCACCATCTCTCTGCTTGAAAGTATGAACATCAGTTCTCAGCTTAGTCAGCTTCTGAGGTAGAAAGAATTTGGTCAAAAATCAGGATGAACTCTATTGGTCTCCACTATATCATAGATTTTCAGGAAATTAGAGATGAACAAGTTTGGATCTTCCTGCGGGAGTCCATGAAACTGACAGTTCTGTTGCACCAAAGTGATGAGTTGAGACTTCAACTCAAAGTTCTTAGTAGCCACAGGGGGTACAACAATACTATTGTTATAAAAGGTGGGACTAGGAACAGTGTATGAGCCAAGTGTCATTCTAGGTTGCTCAAGTACATTAGGAGCATGAGGAGAATTAGGAATAGCAACATTATTGTTGTTCAGCTCCATAGTAACTTCTTCAGATTCCTTCTCAAAATTATTTTTGAGATTCTCAACAGCCTTGTAAGCCCTAGCCTGTTGTAGGAACCTTTTTAAAGTCCTTTCAATCTTAGGATCAAAATCAAGAAGAGGTTTCTTGTCCTTCTTTCTACTCATAAACAAACAAAAAACAAAAAAAAAAGTAAAAATTTCTATGTCAGAGTGAAGAGAATTCCTAGTGAAGTAACCTGAGTAAAAGAAATAAAACAAAATAAACTGAATAAATAGAGCAAAAAATTTTAAAATTAATAAGAAAAATAGAACAAAAATTTCGAAAACAATGAAGAGAATAAATTGGAAAAACAAAATAAATAAACTAAGAGAACACCAAACTTATTTTCGAAAACTAAGGGAGAAATTTTAAACAAATTAAAGCAAGAATTTCAAAAAAATAAGGAAAAAATTTAAACAAAATTAAAGCAAAGAACGTCTAATCAAAGCAATCAAACAATGGGTAGTTGTCAATCACAGTCAATCCCCGACAATAGCGCCAAAAACTTGGAGCGGAATTAGAATATCACAACTGAACCGGCAAGTGCACCGGATCGTACCAAGTAATACCTCAGGTGAGTGAGGGTCGATCCCCCGAGGATTGATGGACTAAGCAACAATAGTCGAGTGATTCACTTAGTCAGACAAGCAGAAAAGAGTGTTTTGGGTTCAAAAGCATTAAATAGTAATTCAGGAATTTAGAAAGCAGACAGTATATTGGTTGTGAAAAATATGTGAGAAAACAGTTAAGGTTTTAAAGATATTTATTTTTTCGGATTAACAATTCTTATCAACTACTCTAATCATGCAAGATTCAATTCATGGCAAACTTTAGTTGACTAAATCTTAATTTCTTAGTGATTTAATCTCGTCTGACCTAATCAACCGCTAATTTCTTGGTCACTTAATTTAGATTAGAGGTTTAAGTCCAATTCTAGTTTATTAGCCACACAAACCCTAATTACCCAAAGATAAGATGATTATATGTCACGTATCACGTTAAGTCCAAGTAATTAGAGAATTATGAGGAATTACTTTCAAGCTTTTATTCAAGTGAGTTGACTTTTTCAAGAATCAACAAGAATTCATGTAGAAAAAGAGCTATCTTTCAATATACTCAAATTCATAAGATGAAGAACGAAAGTAATCCTTTAATTTAAATTAGTACATTAATTAAAAGTAGAATGGCAAGAGTATTAATTTATAGAATAAACAGAGATCTTAACCTTAACAGAGGAGGTTTAGTTGCTCATGGCTCAGAGAAAAACTAGGATTCCAAAAGTGTGTAAAGTGTGGAATGAGGAAGAGAGTAGAGAAAAGGGCCCGAAGGGCTTAATCTTTTCTCCTTTTATATCTAACCTAATTGATTTGAAAATAAAATAAAAAATAATAAAATCTAAAACCAAAAAGAGTGTGCTTTATTTTAAAAATAATGAAAAGAAAATAAATAAAAGAAAAATAAATTAAAGATACTAAATCCATGAAGCTTTCTTTGGACTCGAAAATGCGCTACTGGCGCTAAATACCAGGCTCGGCGTTTAGCGCCGCTGAGGCAGCAGAAAGCTTTGTTGAGGTTATTGGCCTCTTGGTGATAAACACTAGGATTGGTATTTAGCACCACTAGCATGTGGTTCTGCGCACGCTTTAACACCGATTCATGGTATTTGGCGCCAGCTTCACAGTGAGCTTGCACACTTTACGAGACTTGTGGCGCTAAACGCCAATGTCATGGCATTTAGCGCCATGATGCCAAAAGAAAAGTATAGATTATTATATAGCATTAGAAATCTCTGTAAGTTGGCTTTCTAATGCTGCTAAAACTGCATCAATTAGACCTTTATAGCCCAAGTTATGCTCGTTGGGTGTGAGGAAGTCAAGGTTGACAGCATCCACTTTCTTCCTTTTTCTTCTGCACGTACTCTGTCAAACTCGCCTGAATCTTTCCTAAAATAAATACAACCATAAAGCACCTCAAAGTAACATCCAAAAAATCCTAAAACACCAAAATCTTATAAAAACTCAATCAATCTATATCTAAAATGCTAAGAAAATATAGAAAAGATGCTTACGCATCATTTTATTATTTATAAATTAATAAAATTATAGTTTTAATTATGTAAAATATTTTATCATAATAAAAATATATATAAGAATCCGAATTTAATTGAACTCAAATAGTTATAAAATTAATTCAATTACTTATAATAAAATAATTTCTAAAATAAGGAACTCCAATTTATAAAATAAACTATAACTTATTTATATTCATATTTTCAAAATTGTGGATCGTTACATTTGCTAATATATCTCTCAAATTGTAATCTAATTATTTTAACCATTCTTTATTTGTCATCGGTGCTTCATTCCAAATTATTGCAGTTGTTTGTCTAATCAACTTTGCAAGATCTGATTGTTTGCTTATGCTATAATGTTGCAGCTATTCCTGATGATGTAGTTACCAAGATAATATGACATTTATTTCTCAATTCTGTAATTATAGCTTTGTAAAGAAATGTTTTTCCTACTCCCCTCGGCCCATCAACAAAGAACACTCCACTTTCTCTTGAATCAATTGTATTTATAATGCACTTGAAAGCTTTAGATTGGTCATTGTTCAATCTTTCTATGAAATTCATGTCTTTCCGGGGTACTTCGACGGATAGTTCTTCTTAGATAACTCTGGGTATCAATTTATCATTGTCATTTTCAGAAGTTAGAGCTGACAAATCGTATTGTGTAATCTATTTTTCATGCTGAAGGATGATATCATTTATATCCCTGAGTAGCCGATTTGTTAACACTAAGCTGTTGTAGTGCTGGTTGACGAATAATCATCCATCGTATATGAAAAAAATTCATCCCATAGGCTTCTTACATCTGTAGGCTCACAAAATATTAAGATGGTTACAAACAACATTCGTAAAGCACATGGTAATCGTAAAACAGAAGCCTCAACCAAACACGTACGGATGCTATTG
Source organism: Arachis stenosperma (assembly GCF_014773155.1). NCBI lineage: Eukaryota > Viridiplantae > Streptophyta > Magnoliopsida > Fabales > Fabaceae > Arachis > Arachis stenosperma. Next base: position 110,517,685 of record NC_080382.1, read on the forward strand.
TCACTCTATAACAATCTTCGGTGTTGAGTAGATTGCTTGAAGGATGAATATTGGACCTAATTCACTGTTAGCAAGTCATCCCAACTAGTTGGTCCTCTAACATTAGATAACAGAATACGCAAATAGAATTTTTCTCCTTCTGAAGGTGATACAGTATAAATTTGATCAATAGATCTCCTCTGTGTCTTACGCTGACGCCATTCCTTTTCCTTATTATGCCAAGTATAATACTCTGGGATTTTTCTGTATAGAAGATGCCTAGATTTTTTGTCTTCGTTCTGATTTAGCACAAAGAATTCAATGAGCATTTTTCTAGAAAAATAATCATTGTTAAGTATTTCAGGAATGGTTTGGTGATTATAAAAGCTCACTTGATGTTGATTTGGCAAATGAATTTGTAACCTTTCCATAGATGGATACATTTGGTAAATGTTAAATTTAAATATTCTCCAACATGCCTCTGGAGCGACGATCCATCTTGCATCAACAAAATGTTGGACCTTGTCAACATGAGAACCTTTGTGAACTTTTATTGCAACCCGGTTTGGACCCTTGTAGCAACACTTATAGAGATATTTTATACTCTTGATGCTACTACATATCTCAACATTAATATGGCAATCATACTTTAGTAGTAGCCAAGGGTTATACGGAACTAGCCATCTATTGTCAACTGGGACATTTTGGTTAATCGGTATCGGAGTGTCAAATTGTCGCTTATATTGTAAATATGCGTCACCTCTTCGTGTCTCTGCTGCAAACTCTTTTGTGTAGTTGTGTTTTCATTGGCCATTTTTCATGCAGGGTGAAGATTAATCAAGTGTTCCATAAAGACCATAGATCATATGTTTTAGCACTGTATCATGTAGGTGTAGTTCTACTTCTTTAGAGGGTATCTCTACTCGTACTAAATTATCATAATGCTTTGGATCAATTAACTTGTCATTGTTTTCTAAGATTAGCAACATATATACATATGGCAATCCCTTTTTATGAAACTCAGTGACATAAATATAACTTTTCACCTTTCCCAAGACACCCTTAGTGATTACATCCTCTTTCAGTTATTCAAATTTGGATCGAAAATTTCTAGTTGTTAGATCTGGAAGATCCTATAAAGTTTGAACTACATTGAGTGTTGAAGTTATTTCAGTCCAAGATGGATTTCATGCCATTATGAGAAAAATATCTGGCTTGCCTTCTTTAAGAACGATTTCCATTCCATCTTCATATCGTTGGGTCATGTCTCGATGACTACAAATAAACAACGATGGTAATACGTTATTTTTCTTCCAACATTTTTTAAAGACAAATATAGAAATAAATATTGTTAGTTTCAATAATTATTTTGGATAATTCTTAATTATTTATGAAGTAGCCATTAGATCCAACAATGTTTACTTGCATTGGTTTTTTCTGTGGCTGTGGGCAAGGCATCTTGTAATCGTTGGTATAGTTCAACCCGTAGTTTCTTCTGTCTAGTTCGAACCCATCTTAACTTTCCCATTTCAATTTTCACATAGTTATCTACAACATATTGTTGTAGAAGTTGCCTTTCTTGCAATATAGTGTAATGATCATCGGGGTGGATCTACAAATTTTAAGATTTTAGAAAAAATGTTAGATACATTGAACAATTACTTGGCAGAATTTTCAGAAGTCTATATGGCATAGGAAATAGGAATTTGTACTTGGAGCATATAGTTATAATATGTTCGCCATGATACTTTGTCCCCACTTTGACTTCGAGTATTGATATCCTATCCATGAGTTCCAAATGAAAAAAGAAAAGGATATTGTAGTGGATCGTAATAGCCAACGAATTCCTGAATCATTCTCAGGCTACCAGCATGAGTTTGCACCTTAATATCTCGTTTAGGAATCATTGTTTTAATGTCATCACCAACAATTATAGGTGCGACCTGTGAAGCAGTTGGAAGACTATATTGTGGCTGATCAGCAGATCGCTCTCTAATGACCAAACTACACTTATGTACATCCGACCATTGCGCAAGCTAGCGAAACACATGGAGAAAAGGATTATACCGGTGTAGCAATTATTGTAACTTGAGAACCAAACTTTCATGTAGTTGTGTGTTCTCCAGCATCCTATACTGCAACTCGTGCTCAGTATCATATATGTACAATTGCAAAAAATGTGGTCGTGTACCCTGATCTGAATAAAATCTTCCTATACTGTGATATATTAAGTCTTGAGCATGAAATGTATATATACCATGACCTATTATAGCTAGCTATTCATCTGTGTACACAACACACGCAATGAAGAAAAATACAAGATTGTAATCACTAATATGTTTTCTGAAATGGTTTCCTTCTGCAGAGGGGTCTAAGAAGATTTCAAGCAATTCTTGAGAAGCATTTACTCAAGAAGAGAGACTCCCCCCTCCCCCATTATAGCACATCTCGAATGTTTCATGGTGAGATAAACGTGCGCTACAATAATGATATGTCATTGGGATTGGTAGCAGAGTTCAAAGTATTGTTGCATCCTCTTAAAAATTTTGAGTACAATTGTGAGATGCTCGAATATTTTGTCTAATTTCTGTACTCGTATTAAATTTATATATTTGATTACATTCATAATATAAAACAAAAAATGATAAATTTTGTAACGACTAAAAAAATAGTACTTTGTTAATTAAAAAAACAAAGAATGACTTCTATTATAATGATTATAAACAAGAGATAAGTAACTATTAAATATTTAAATGATGTTTGAAAATATTTTTTTAACTTTGTTACACTTTATAATATTGTAATGTTGTTTGACTTTATTTTATTCAAATTTTGCTATTCAGAAGTATTTAACAACTTTAAATATAAAATATTTTATTTTATTCTTTATAAAGATTCTTTTATTCGTTAAATAAATTATTTTTTTCTTATAATTATAAGAAAATATTATTTATTGTGTATTAAAATAGTTTTATTCTTTTTTCTAATAAAATCTTTTTGTTTAAAATCTTTTATTCACAACTGTTATAACCAAATTAAAATCACATACGATCTATAACATTAGATTATTTTAAATGTTTATTATTTTAATGTGACATTATATATTTTTGTTTATATGTTAACATTGTGTCTGTTATGGCATTGTTTTTAAGTAGTTTTTAGTAGGTTCTAGCTACTTTTTAGTATGTTTTTATAAGTTTTTATAAAAAATTTATATTTCTGGACCTTACTATGAGTTTGTGTGTTTTTTTGTGATTTCAGGTATTTTTTTACTGAAATTGAGGGATCTGAGCAAAAATCTGATTTAGGCTGAAAAAGGACTGCTAATGTTGTTGGATTCTGACCTCCCCGCACTCGGAATGGATTTTTTGGAGCTACAGGAGTCCAATTGGCACGCTCTCAATAAGGTTGGAAAGTAAACATCTAGGGCTTTCCAGCAATATATAATAGTCCATACTTTGTTTGAAGATAAACGATGTAAACCGGCGTTTAACACTAGTTCCATGTTGCATTCTGGCGTTGAACGCCAGAAACAGGTTGCAAGTTGGAGTTAAACGCCAGAAACAGGTTACAACCTGACGTTTAACTCCAGAAACAGCCCAAGCATGTGAGAAGCTTAAGTCTCAGCCCCAGCACACACTAAGTGGGCCCCAGAAGTGGATTTCTGCACTATCTATCTTAGTTTACTCATTTTCTGTAAACCTAGGTTACTAGTTTAGTATTTAAACAACTTTTAGAGACTTATTTTGTAACTCATGATATTTTAGATCTGAACTTTGTATTTCTGATGGCATGAGTCTCTAAACTCCATTGTTGGGGGTGAGGAGCTCTGCAGCGTCTCGATGAATTAATGCAATTATTTCTGTTTTCCATTCAAACACGCTTGTTTCTATCTAAGATACTGATTCGTACTTAACCGTGATGAATGGGATGATCCGTGACACTCATCATCATTCTCAACCCATGAACGTGTGCCTGACAACCACCTCAATTCTACATTAGATTGAATGAGTATCTCTTAGATTCCTTAATTAGAATCTTCGTGGTATAAGCTAGAATTCATTGGCAGCATTCTTGAGAATCTGAAAAGTCTAAACCTTGTATGTGGTATTCCGAGTAGGATTCAGGGATTGAATGACTGTGACGAGCTTCAAACTCGCGAGTGTTGGGCGTAGCGACAGACGCAAAAGGATCACTGGATTCTATTCCGACATGATCGAGAACCGACAGATGATTAGCCGTGCTGTGACAGAGCATTTGGACCATTTTCACTTAGAGGATGGGAAGTAGCCATTGACAACGGTGATGCCCTACATACAGCTTGCCATAGGAGGAACCTTGCGTGCATGAAGAAGAAGACAGGGGGAAAGCAGAGATTCAGAAGACAAAGCATCTCCAAAACTCCAACACATTCTCCATTACTGCGTAACAATTACTTATTTTATGCTCTTTTACTTTTTTTTTACAATTGAAACTAAAGAACCCTATTGGTATCCTGACTAAGAATAATAAGATAACCATAGTTTGCTTCAAGCCAACAATCTCCGTGGGATTCGACCTTTACTCACGTAAGGTATTACTTGGACGACCCAGTGCACTTGCTGGTTAGTTGTGCGGAATTACATAGTGTGAGTGTAATTTTTGTGCACCAAGTTTTTGGCGCCGTTGCCGGGGATTGTTTGAGTTTGAACAACTGACGGTGAATCTTGTTGTATAGATTAGGAAAATTTTGTCTTTTGGGTCAGAGTCTTTTATTTTCTTTTCAAAAATGTTTCAAAAATATTATTTTTTGTTTTTTTTTTATTTTAGTTTTTTTGTGAGTTTAGTGTCATGTTTTAAGTTTGGTGTCAATTGCATGCTTTTCTTTGTCTTTCAATTTTCGAATTTCATGTTCTTTGTTCTTCCTTGATCTTCATATTATTCTTGTCAATTTTTCTTGTTTGATCCTTGGTTTGTCTTGTTTTGTGTCTTTTCTTGTTTTTTTTTTGTGCTTTTTCAAAATATTAGTTTTCAAAAAATATTTTTATTTATTAAAGATACCTCCTTAAAACACGTTACATTTATAGCTCAATTGGCTAGAGCGTTGGTTTGTGTTCTTGGTAATTGGGTATCTTCTTTTTAAAACTTTTTCAAAAATAATTTTTCTTTGATTAAATCCTGTGCCAAACTTTAAGTTTGGTGTTTTCTTGTTAATTTTTCTTTAGTTTTCAAAAATTTTAAATTGGTTTTCAAAAATTTTAAGTTTGGTGTTCTTTCTTTTGTTCTTGGTGTTCTTGTGAGTCTTCAAGGTGTTCTTGAGCCTTCTTTGTGTTTTGATCTTAAAATTTTTAAGTTTGGTGTGCCTTGGTATTTTCCCTCCAAAATTTTCGAAAACAAGGAGCATTGGATTTAAAAATTTTAAATCTTGTGTCTTTTGTGTGTTTCTCTCTTTCATAATAAAATTCAAAAATAAAAAAATATCTTTTCTAACTTTTTTTAAGCAAATATTTTGAAATTTTTCATAAAAATTCAGATTTCGATTTCAAAATTTTTCAAAATCTTATCCTTTTAAGATTTTTAAAAAATCACATCTTTTTCAAAAATATCCTAACCACTTTCTCTCTCCTCACTTTTTCGAAAATCTTCATAAAATATTTTCAAATTTTTTATTTTTTATTTTTATTGTTTATTTTAGTTTTTATTTTATTTCATTTTATTATTTCGAAAATTATTTTTCTTATATAATAAAATAAATCCACATCATCTCTCTTTCTCCATCATGGAAATGAATAGTCCAGAAGGACTCTGGGGTCATATGCTAACCCCACTACTGCTTCATATGGGAGTAGTATCTGTATACCCTCCATCGGAGTCAGTAGTTTTGAGTTGAATGCTCAGCTCATTATCATGGTGTAGCAAAGTTGTCAGTATTCCAGTCTTCCACAGGAAGAACCTACAGAATTTTTGGCACAGTTTTTACAAATTGCTGACACAATACATGATAAAGAAGTAGATCAGGATGTCTACAGATTATTACTGTTTCCATTTGCTGTAAAAGACCAAGCTAAGAGGTGGTTAAATAACCAACCTAAGGCTAGCATAAGGACATGGAAACAGCTGTCAGAAAAATTTCTGAATCAATATTTCCCTCCAAAACGGATGACACAGCTAAGGCAGAACATCCAAGGCTTTAAACAAGGAGATAATGAATCTCTTTATGATGCCTGGGAGAGATACATAGAGATGCTAAGAAAATGCCCCTCTGAAATGTTTTCAGAGTGGGTGCAATTAGACATCTTCTATTATGGGCTTACAGAGAAAGCTCAGATGTCTTTGGACCACTCAGCTGGTGGATCTATACACATGAGAAAGACAATTGAAGAAGCTCAAGAGCTCATTGATACAGTTGCCAGAAATCAGCATCTGTACCTAAGTAGTGAACCTTTCATGAAAGAAGAGGCTAAAACAGTAACTGCTGAACTCAGTCCTGCAGAACAAGTTACTGAATTCAATCAGAAATTAGATTTTCTAACAAAACAGCTAGCCGAATTCAAGGAGATATTACAAGACACAAGAATGGCTAATATGAACATGAAAGTACAGTTGAAGCAAACAGAACAGCAGTTATCAAAACAAATAACAGAAGAGTGCCAAGCAGTTCAATTAAGAAGTGGGAAGACATTAAATACCTCACTTCAAGGCAGCAAGAAGCCAAGAAATGAACAAACTGCTACCCAAAATCCCTCTGAGGATAGTAAAAGCCCAGAGAGGAACAATTCTGGCGTTCAAACGCCAGAAAAGGGTGAAGGGCTGGCATTAAATGCCCAATCCATGCTCAGTTCTGGCGTTCAAATGCCACAAACAGGCAGGGAAGTGGCGTTAAATGCCCAAAGGAAGCTCAGTTCTGGCATTCAAATGCCAGAAACAGGTAAGGAATTGGCGTCCAACGCCAATCCAGCTTCTAACCCTGGCATGAAAACACTAGTGGCGGATCAGACACATACAAGTGCTGATAGCAACCCCTCTAAGAAGGCTTTCCCAACCACCTCTGTAGGAAATAAACCTGCAGCAACTAATGTTGAGGAATACAAAGCCAAGATGCCTTATCCTCAGAAACTCTGCCGAGCGGAACAGGATAAGCAATTTGCCCGCTTTGTAGACTATCTCAGGACTCTTGAAATAAAGATTCTGTTTGCAGAGGCACTTGAGCAAATACCCTCTTATGCTAAGTTCATGAAAGAGATCTTAAGTCATAAGAAGGATTGGAGAGAAACTGAAAAAGTTTACCTCACTGAAGAATGCAGTGCAGTCATTCTGAAAAGCTTACCAGAGAAGCTTAAAGATCTCGGAAGCTTTATGATACCATGCACATTAGATGGTACTTGTACCAAGCAAGCTCTATGTGATCTTGGAACAAGTATCAACCTAATACCTGCATCTACTATCAGAAAGCTTGGTTTGACTGAAGAAGTCAAACCAACCCGGATATGTCTCCAACTTGCTAATGGCTCCATTAAATACCCATCAGGCGTGATTGAAGACATGATTGTTAAGGTTGGGTCATTTGCCTTTCTCACTGACTTTGTGGTGCTGGAAATGGAGGAGCACAAGAGTGCAACTCTCATTCTAGGAAGGCCTTTCCTAGCAACTGGACGAACCCTCATTGACGTCCAAAAAGGGAAATTAACCCTGAGAGTCAATGAGGACTAGTTTAAGTTGAATGTTGTCGAAACCATGCAGCATCCAGACACCCCAAATGACTGCATGAGCATTGATATTATTGACTCTCTAGTGAAAGAGGTCAATATGACTGAGAGTCTCGAATCAGACCTAGAGGATATCTTTAAAGATGCTCAGCCTGATTTGGAGGAACCAGAGAGAATAATAGAACCTCTGAAAATCCCTCAGGAAGAGGAAAAACCTCCTAAACCTGAGCTCAAACCATTACCACCATCCCTGAAATATGAATTTTTGGGAGAAGGTGACACTTTTCCTGTAATCATAAGCTCTACCTTAGAGCCACAGGAAGAGGAAGCACTAATTCAAGTGCTAAGGACACACAAGACAGCTCTTGGGTGGTCCATCAGTGATCTTAAGGCATTATTCCAGCCAGATACATGCACAAGATCCTATTGGAGGATGACACTAAGCCAGTGGTTCAACCACAGAGGCGGCTGAATCCAGCCATGAAGGAGGTGGTGCAGAAGGATGTCACTAAATTACTAAAGGCTGGGATCATTTATCCTATTTCTGATAGCCCCTGGGTGAGCCCTGTCCAAGTCGTCCCCAAGAAGGGTGGCATGACAGTGGTTCATAATGAAAAAAATGAACTGGTTCCTACAAGAACAGTTACAGGGTGGCGTACGTGTATTGATTACAGAAGGCTCAATACAGCTACTAGAAAGGATCATTTTCCTTTACCATTCATAGACCAGATGCTAGAAAGACTAGCAGGTCATGAATACTACTGCTTCCTGGATGGATATTCAGGTTATAATCAAATTGCAGTAGATCTCCAGGATCAAGAAGAAACAGCATTCACATGTCCATCCGGAGTATTTGCATACAGAAGGATGCCATTTGGTCTGTGCAATGCACCTGCAACCTTTCAAAGGTGCATGCTCTCTATTTTCTCTGATATAGTGGAAAAATTTCTGGAAGTCTTCATGGATGACTTTTCAGTATTTGGAGACTCATTCAGCTCCTGTCTTGACCATCTAGCGCTTGTTCTAAAGAGGTGCCAAGAGACTAACCTGGTTTTAAACTGGGAGAAATGTCACTTTATGGTGACTGAAGGAATTGTCCTTGGGAACAAAATTTCGAACAAGGGAATAGAGGTGGATCAAGCTAAGGTAGAGGTAATTGAAAAATTACCATCACCTGCCAATGTTAAGGCTCAGAAGCTTTTTGGGGCATGCATGATTCTATAGGAGGTTTATAAAAGATTTTTCAAAAATCACCAAACCTCTGAGTAATCTGCTAGCTGCTGACACGCTATTGATCTTTGATAAGGAGTGTCTGCAGGCATTTGAGACTCTGAAAGCTAAGCTGATCACAACACCAGTCATCTCTGCACCAGACTAGACATTACCATTTGAATTAATGTGTGATGCCAGTGTTCATGCCATTGGTGCAGTGTTGGGACAGAGGCATGACAAGCTTCTGCACGTCAATTTATTATGCCAGCCGTGTTCTAAATGATTTGCAAAAGAACTACACAACCACAGAAAAGGAATTGCTTGCAGTGGTTTATGCCATTGACAAGTTCAGATCCTATTTAGTAGGATCAAAAGTGATTGTGTACACTGACCATGCTGCTCTTAAATATCTACTCACAAAGCATGATTCAAAACCCAGGCTCATAAGATGGGTCTTGCTTCTGCAAGAGTCTGATATAGAAATAAGAGACAGAAAAGGGACAGAGAACCAAGTAGCAGATCACCTGTCCCGAATAGAACCAGTAGAAGGGACGTCCCTCCCTCTTACTGAGATCTCTGAAACCTTTCCAGATGAGCAACTTTTTACCATTCAGGAAGCACCATGGTTTGCAGAGCTTCATGATAGTGACTCTGAAAAAAAGTTCATTGTTAATGAGCAAAGATTCAAGCATTATCTTGAAGGCAATGTTGAGCAAGAAAGCTCAAGACTGTGACTGGATTAAAGCTCAGTAATAGTCCAGCTAAAGAAATTAAAGAATCGCTTATTGGGAGGCAACCCAATCTTTATTTATCTATATTTCTATTGTTCTCTCATGTTTTTATTAGGTTTATGATCATGTGGAGTCACGAAAATATTGTAAAAATTAAAAATAGAATCAAAAACAGCAGAAGAAAAAGCACACCCTGGAGGAAGAGCTGTCTGGTGTTTAAACGCCAGAAACGTGCATCTGTCTGGCATTTAACGCCAGAAACAAGCACCAAGTTGGCATTTAACACCAGAAACAAGCATCAGGCTGGCGTTAAATGCTAGAAACAGCCTACATTTGGGCGTTTAATGCCAGAAACAAGCTGCAGTCTGGCATTAAACGCTAAGATTGCATACAGAGGGCGTTTTACACGCCTAAAAGATGCAGGGATGAGAAATCCTTGACATCTCAAGATATGTGGACCCCACAGGATCACCTCAAGATCTGTGAACCCCACAGGATCCCCACCTATCCCACTCCTCTCTTCTTCATTCTCACACAACACTACCCTCTCTTCTCCCCCTTGACCGAAACCCACACCTCTCTCCCTCTTATCCATATCTTCTTCTTCTTCTATTCTTTCTTCTTTTGCTCGAGGGCAAGTAACATTCTAAGTTTGGTGTGGTAAAAGCATAGCTTTTTATTTTTCTATAACCATTTATGGCACCTAAGGCCGGAAAAACCTCTAGAAAGAGGAAAGGAAAGACAAAAGCTTCCACCTCCGTGTCATGGGAGATGGAGAGATTCATCTCAAGGATCCATAGCTCAGTAGTAGAGCATTTGACTGCACATCAAGAGAGCCCACTCATGGACCTCAATAAGAGTATGAGGAATTCCCTCATCAAGAAATTCCTGAGATACCTCAAGGGATACAATTTCCTCTACACAATTATTGGGAGCAACTAAGGATAGGAGCACCAAAATCAATAGGGATCAAGCAACAGAGGCAAGGAAGAGACATAGAGGAGCTCAAAAACATAGAGGAGCTCAAGAACACCATTGGTCCTTCAAGAAGAAGGCGCCACCCTCACTAAGGTGGATTCATTCCTTAACTTCCTTGTTCTTATCTCTCTGTTTTCCGGTTTTATGCTATATGTTTGTCTATGTTTTGAATCTTTACTACATGATCATTAGTATTTAGTAATTATGTCTTAAGGCTATGAATAATTCCATGAATCCTTCACCTCTCTTAAATGAAAAATGTTTCTAATACAAAAGAACAAGAAGTACATGAGTTTCGAATTCATCCTTGAAATTAGTTTAATTATATTGATGTGGTGGAATTACTTTTTGTTTTCTGAATGAATGCTTGAACAGTGCATATTTTTTATCTTGTTGTTTATGAATGTTAAAATTGTTGGCTCTTAAAAGAATGATGAACAAAGAGAAATGTTATTGATAATCTGAAAAATCATGAAATTGATTCTTGAAGCAAGACCAGTTATGTGTCTGTGGCATTTATGTATCCAGTGGTAATACTGGAAAACAAAGTGCTTAGGGCCACGGCCAAGACTCATAAAGTAGCTGTGTTCAAGAATCAACATACTACAATAGGAGAATCAATAACACTATCTGAATTCTGAGTTCCTATAGATGTCAATCATTCTAAACTTCAAAGGATAAAGTAAGATGCCAAAACTGTTCAGAAGCAAAAAGCTACTAGTCCGCTCATCTAATTAGAACTAAGCTTCATTGATATTTTGGAATTTATAGTATATTCTTTTTATCCTATTTTATTTTCAGTTTCTTGGGGACAAGCAACAATTTAAGTTTGGTGTTGTGATGAGCG